>NC_056729.1:171707000-171749098 GCF_019279795.1 Protopterus annectens | reverse complement strand
CCAACCCCCTGACATGAATGCGTCATAAAGGAGTGAGTGGATGAACCGCTGTCTCTTTAAAATTTCAAACAAAGGAATGACCTCATATTCATCACGATTGTTTAAGATCTCTAACATTTTAATGTTGTAAGAATCCTGCCTCATTACTACAATATTACCACCTTTATCACTTTTCATGTATCTTAATTCCTTGTTCAAAAACTATAAATTGTGTAAGGCTTTCCTTTCATCTTTATCTAAGTTGTTTGAGCGCCTATGCTTGTGTTCCAATAACTTGGTAATATCCTGTGTACATAAGTCTTCGAACACTCTAATTGTGTGCTGTAGTTTAGGTGTGACAGATGAGGGCTTAAAAAGAACTTTGTCAGTGGTTGAAATGTCTTGCATGATATATGCCAGATTTAACTTCCTCATGTACTTCTTAATGTCTAATATAGTATTACCAAAATTAGCTCTATTACTGGGAACATAGTTTAAGCCATACTGTAAAACTTTCAATTCACAGTCAGTAAACAAGTGTCCACTTAAATTTATAACACTGAAATGTTCATAATCTTTGTTCAGGTCTCGTCGCCCGAGGAGTTTGACCCCAAAAAGGTGCGACTTCTGGTTAGAATGCTGGTCTTGTTGGAATAGTTCTTCTTTTGAAAAAAAGGATTCACATGGGAATGAGATTGAGTCTTACTAATCGTAGTGGGTCTGTCCTTGTCGGAAACAGAACTGTCAGTCTTGTTGTTATCGTCAGGTTCAATAGATTCTGTGGTAGTAACTCTGACCTCTGCATTTGGGGGAGGAGAAATACTAACCGGTGGAGTGGAATTCAAAATGGTTTTGTCATGATGTATAGTCTCTTTCACATTGCTACCGTTAAAACCAGCACCTGGTTTAAATACATGCTAGTTTTTTGTGGTTGAACTTTGATGTTGAAAGTGGTTCCTTTTAAAAGAACCAACAAAGTCATGATAAGCAGTTTTATTTTCATATGAGGAAATGTCCCTCGTTAATTTCGCCTGCTTTCTATTAATGACATCTGTGCAATGTTGTTCAACTTCGTTAGATAACTTGTGAAATAAATCATTAAAAGAATGCTCAGTTAGCTTCTCCCTAAAATAAGATTCCATAGCCGTAATCTTGTCTTTAAGACAACTCATTTTAACACTGTTATTGTCCACTAGTAATTCCAAAAACTTTTTACCAGCGTCATTAAAAAAACAAACTAATTTGTCAAAGAATGGTTCCCCAATGGACACTCCGTTGGGACATTTAAAGAACCGAAGTCCTTTAGGTACTATGTTCAGTTCAATACACTTCTTAAAATAACAGTTTTCAAATTGTAGAGACCGGTACCTTTTTAATAGTTTCAGCAAGCCGTCACGTTTGCGATTGTATTCCTCACAGTGGAGTCCTTGACCGGATTGGTCAAAATGACGAAAAGGGTTGTTTACAGGTTCAAAAAAATGTTTAGCATTCTTGTAAGTTCGTAAACCTGATGAACCTCGACTAGGTTCATTTGTAGATTTCCTGACCCTGAATGATTCACCAGAACCAGGAATGTCATAAAGGTCTATAACGGTTTCCATTTCACGAAATGGTTCAACTGGACTAGAAGTATGAGACAAGCTTTCTTTTTCAGACGCTCTTGCTACCAAAAACTTGAGTGAATTTTGTATATCTATTAAGGTAGTAACTAACAAACCATTGATGTTACTCCCATCAGAACTTGGCGTCGGATGCATTGTCATGTTCAATAAAGAGTCCTCCGCTGCTTCAGCCATCAAAAGGCAAGTGCAAACAAATAATCCACAAAAGAGCCTGTTTTTGACACAACACCGAAACCAAACCGGCAAAAGCAGCAATCAGAGGCAAACTGAAATGAATGAAAACAGAAATAGCGTAACAAATTTTAATTCCCCGCTTTCGTCCAAAGACTTCATCAGAATAAAAAAATGCCAGTAAAAAAAAACAAGCATGTATTTAAACCAGGTGCTGGTTTTAACGGTAGCAATGTGAAAGAGACTATACATCATGACAAAACCATTTTGAATTCCACTCCACCAGTTAGTATTTCTCCTCCCCCAAATGCAGAGGTCAGAGTTACTACCACAGAATCTATTGAACCTGACGATAACAACAAGACTGGCAGTTCTGTTTCCGACAAGGACAGACCCACTACGATTAGTAAGACTCAATCTCATTCCCATGTGAATCCTTTTTTTCAAAAGAAGAACTATTCCAACAAGACCAGCATTCTAACCAGAAGTCGCACCTTTTGGGTCAAACTCCTCGGGCACAGTGAGACCTGAACAAAGATTATGAACATTTCAGTGTTATAAATTTAAGTGGACACTTGTTTACTGACTGTGAATTGAAAGTTTTACAGTATGGCTTAAACTATGTTCCCAGTAATAGAGCTAATTTTGGTAATACTATATTAGACATTAAGAAGTACACGAGGAAGTTAAATCTGGCATATATCATGCAAGACATTTCAACCACTGACAAAGTTCTTTTTAAGCCCTCATCTGTCACACCTAAACTACAGCACACAATTAGAGTGTTCGAAGACTTATGTACACAGGATATTACCAAGTTATAGGAACACAAGCATAGGCGCTCAAACAACTTAGATAAAGATGAAAGGAAAGCCTTACACAATTTACAGTTTTTGAACAAGGAATTAAGATACATGAAAAGTGATAAAGGCGGTAACATTGTAGTAATGAGGCAGGATTCTTACAACATTAAAATGTTAGAGATCTTAAACAATCGTGATGAATATGAGGTCATTCCTTTGTTTGAAATTTTAAAGAGACAGCGGTTCATCCACTCACTCCTTTACGACGCATTCATGTCAGGTGACATTAGTACAGATGTCTACGACTTCTGTGTTGTGGAGGACCCTAGAATTGGGGTGATATTTGGAATACCCAAGACCCACAAAAATCCTGAAAATCCTCCATTCAGGCCTATTGTGTCTTCACCCCATTCCATCACAGAAGGAATTTCCATCATCATTGATGGAGCTCTTGGATCAATATTACATCATTATGATTCGTATATTAAGGATTCTTGGGATTTTCTGACTAAACTGAACAAACATTTGCAGGTTAACCTTTTTGACCCTGACAGGCACATTGTTTTTACAATTGATGTCATATCACTGTATACTTGCATACCTCACTACGAGGGAATAGAGGCAGTCAGAAGTTTCTTACATCACAACAACATTGGATTTACCAGCAACGCTGTTGCCACTATTTGTAATTTTTTGGAGATTATACTAGACAACAATTTTTTCCTTTTTGGGGAAACATATTACAGGCAAAAGCGGGGTGTGGCCATGGGCTCCCCAGCTGCTCCAGCATACGCCAACATTGTTATGGCATGGTGGGAGCAAGAATTTATTCCCCTCCTTAAACAAAAATACAACATCTTATTTTATTGTAGGTTTATTGACGACCTGTTTTTCATCATTGATGGCAACAACCACACAGTTGATGCTTTTGTCACAGAGGTTAACACCTTTTCCAGTTATTTAAAATTTGTGAAAGGAGTTGCTGGTCTCCAAGTTAATTTTTTGGACGTTTGTTTAAAGTGGGATGATAGTGAGAACCGATTCCATAGTACCATTTTTCGAAAAGAGACCTTTACTAACGGGTACCTTCACTTTTCTAGTAACCACCCTAGACACATGATTAACAACATTCCCAGGGGCCAGTTCATTAGAGCTTGTCGGATGACCTCTAAATTAACTGACTTGATGGACGAGTTTAATTTTATTACTTCTCTTTTTAAGGACAGAGGGTATCATGAATCAATATTAGTTAATACCAGCAAAGACATTTTGAACAGACGAACAACTCAGTACCCAGCTTTGTTAGGTTATTCAAGTAGGTTGGGAATGGACAACAACATCACGACAGGCAATACCACTAACAAACGAGAATTGAACACCAACTTAATTTGTTCCATTGAAATGAGTAATGACCTTACCCATATACAAAATGTGGTTAGAAAGAACTGGTCAGTGATTAGGGGAAATTTAGATTTATCTATGGTGGTTGGTGACCAACCTGTTTTCGTATCTAGGAACACTCGTAATTTGAAAAGAATATTGGAGTATAAGAATAGTCACAATGATAGGAAGATTAGTACCACTAAAAAAGGCATGCAATGTTGTCATAACTGTAAAACATGTAGATACATTTCTGTGGGACCCTACATTAACATAGAATCTCACAACAGAACTTTAGTTGTTCCTAATAATGTTACTTGTGACACTAGTGGGGTAATATACATCAGTTTATGTAGCACATGTCCTGCTTTCTATGTGGGAATGACTAGTAGGAGTCTTAAAACTCGTATTAAAGAACACCTTTATGATATTAAAAAGAAAGATTTAACTAATGCTTTATATAAGCATTCTACTGTTTGTCACAATTTTAAAAAATTTACTTTTTCCATATTAGAAGTTTGTCAAAGTGACATGAGAGGGGGGGGATTTTAAAAATTATATACTACAAAGAGAAACTTTTTGGCAGATGAAATTAAAAGCTGACAGGCTTCCTGGTATAAACGAAACTGTCAACATCAAATGCTTTTTAAAAAACAGGAAGTTACAACTCCATAAAAGGAAGGATGGTGTTACTTCTTTTTTTAATTGAAGCAGGAATTTATATTGTTTGCCATTAGGCATTTAATTGTTCAATTAATTTGAATGTATTTAAACTTGTTTTACTGGCATTTTTTTATTCTGATGAAGTCTTTGGACGAAAGCGGGGAATTAAAATTTGTTACGCTATTTCTGTTTTCATTCATTTCAGTTTGCCTCTGACATACACAGACATACTGAGTGTTCTACATACCTTATTAGTAACCCAAGGTGTCATTGACTGTTAATTCAATCCTTTTCAGTTTGTGTTTCAATCTTCTTTGTAACATTATGCTGGTATACACAGATGGTTTGAATGTGTGATAAGCCATCCTTTTATAGTTAAATATCAGTAACATGTGCTATCCTGACCACCAATTGGTGTTCCAAAGTAGTTAATTAGATGCTGTGCAGCTACTCCATTAGCCAATACCATGGCAACAGTGGTGTATAATTGAGTACTCCACTTGGGTGTTGTCCGTTTGCCTTACTTTCGAGGAAGATGGCCTGGATGTGTTGTTTGTGATGTATTTCAACAGTTATATGGAGACAGACAGAGATATATTAACTTCATGACTCCCGTGGATTGTGTGTAATGGCTAGAAGATGCTGTTCTACATGTGAGTACAGCTGTTATATTTCAGAACATTGCTAATTATGCAGGGTTTGTTTGTATCTGATACTTCTGCAGATGTTTCAGTCTGGCAAGGATGTTTGGGCAGCTCAAGGCTATATGGCTATGCATGAACTGTTAGGTGGTTTACAGTGTGCTCATCAGACATCCTTGGTTTGGTGTACATGTGTATCATACTGTGCTGTTAATCAGTAATTGGTAACACTTCCCGGTGTACACACAACCCACTGAAACATGATTATTGTAAGCAAGCCCTGCAATATCAGCAGCTGTTCCATTGTATAACAGCAACTATTTCACATAGGGCCTTGTTAGTGTGTCACTGACAAGGTATGTTAAGGCTTCTGCAGACGTTGTACAGTGAGTGAATGATTTGTGATGTTATTACAGTTTGTATTGTAATTTGTTTGGTTGTGGGGGTGATGTTGGTGGGTGTACATAGCAGATGCAGGTGTGTAGGAACTGCTTTTATACATAATCGATATGTGCATGAGGGTTCCTTCCCTATTTGAATGCCTATCCTTTAGTGGACTAATACTATGGTAATTACAGGCTGATTCATTAAGGCACTGTTAATTGGTTCCTGTATAGCATGCAGGTGATGTTAGTCCTTGAATCCTTTCGGCAATACATCAGAATGCAATAAAGTGTTGCTACATGAAAGCTGTGTATTTCTGTCATAGGTATTTGCAGTCATTGGAGTTGTGTTAGTGACTGACCCTCTTTGGCTAGGGTTGCCACCTTTTCAAATGGCCATAGTGGGAAATTTTCGGGACACACATCAGATTTTACAGGTTGACACAAAGCCACGGTCAGTACAAGGGATAGAACTTTCCTTTTTTGCCTAAATATAAGCTTATTCTTGCATCAGTTTAGTTGCTTATCCTGTTTCTTGTAACATGTAGGTATTTTAGATACAGAAAGAACTACTGTATGCAACTATTACATTACATGCGGGACATAATTATGTCCTACAATCTCAGGACATTTGCCACGTTTAATATTTTTGGTCAGGACACAACAGCCCAAAGAGGGACTGTCCCTCGCAAAGTGGGACAGGTAGTAACCCAATCATTGGCTCATGTCCATAGCACATATTTGTAATAGTTTACAGGCATATACTCTCCATATGCTTTGTTCATAAAGTTTGGTCATGGCGGAAGGTGTGATTGCTATGATCCATGTTATACTCATATATGAACACTTCGCTGTATACGGGATACCTATGGAATCCCGAAACCACACAATTCTGATGCCCACAGTACCAGTCCCAGACTCCCATACTCCTCATTACTGACAGCGAAAGTAACTTGCAAAAGTAACACAAACATGGAACACACACATGCACACACAAACACACTGCTACCCACCACATCCAAACAAACCATTCTACACTACATATGAGCAAGTGGGCAAGCCCCCCTACATCCCCTATGTGGGTGTCTGTGCCCCCAATACTCCCCCTACTTTAAAATTCTACCTCCTAGATTGCAAAAACAGAGGCACAAAGCAACCAACACCCACACATTGCAGTCCCCCAGGAACACACACCACACTCAGAACACACACTACAGCCCTCAGAAACACACTTACATACAGTAACCTACCTGAACCGCAACACCAGAAGCACTAACCTAAATGTCTCTTAACATCGGGATTTTAAACCTTGCTCTTTTGGTGTTTCGGTACTGTGGTCTTTCAGACTTTAAGCCCTGTGATTACACGCGTCGGTATGTCAAGCAGTCGGTATTTGGTAGGTATCCCATTTATATGTACCTCCATGGTTATGTGGATGTTGTTAACCTATCAATATATCTACATATATATGTATATCCCCATATATCGACATATATATCTCTCTCTCCCTCTCTCTTTTTCTCTCTCTCTCTCTATATATATATATATATATATATATATATATATATATATATATATGTATATATAGATATATAGATATATATGTTGATTTATATATATATATATATATATATATATATATATATATATATATATATATATATATATATATATATATATATATATATATATATTAGATATAAATCTATCTATATATATATATATATATATATATATATATATATCAGTTCACCGACAGTTCAGAACATCGACACTCACCTCTTGACAAATCATCGACTGTTCATAATCGACATTTCAGGTAAGCGATCTTCCCCTTTCAGGACCCATGGTAGCACTTGTTTCTCTGTTACAGTTAAGGACAACGCTGTCAGGGTAAATTGTAAAGAGTCACGTAAACCTTAGCGTTGTAACAGAGAAACAAGTGCTACCATGGGTCCTGAAAGGGGGAAGATCGCTTACCTGAAATGTCGGTGTTATGAACAGTCGATGATTTGGTGTCAAAGAGGTGAGTGTCGATGTTCTGAACTGTCGGTGAACTGATAGGGACCCATATATATATATATATATATATATATATATATATATATATATATACCATACACCTTTCATTGGGTACATGCCGATTTGTCCTATTTCCGCACATTCCTACCTTTTGTGTTTTAACCTGTCAGTATACACAACTGCCATTGGTACATCTCAGGTAACTTAGTGGTAGGTTATTGTGAAGATTGTGCACATGGTTGCGTGTTCTCATCCTGGCAGTGGTAATTTTACCTCTCAGAGCAGGCACTGGTAGTGCAAGGGTGATTAACGCACATTTCAGTGGTTGTGTGTTCCAAATGTTTATTATTCTGTGGAATACTACCTATATATGCAAGCTGTGATTAAGGTATACTATGTAACATGTAAATCATCTCTGACTTTATTGGGATTTGAACCAGGACTGCACAGATATTATGCAAATACTGTAGCCATTACACTATTGCCATTGACGTTCCTTCTGCCTATTTCCTATGTCCATGAATCCTATGTGTAAGCTTGGCTACACAACAGGTGGAGCCACCCACACCCAGTGAGCTTCTCGAAATACCGACATGACACATGAATTGAGAGACTATACATTAACATCCTAACTACATTTGGCATAGCCCCTCACTGACACGCTTCAGGGGAAACCTTAATGTGTGACTGGACAATAGTATATACACCCCTGGGATCATGTGTCCCAGACACATACAGCCAGGGTGTGGGGGAGCCACTCCAGTTCTACAGCTGCAAGACCTGTTGGGGAAATTTTATGCTGTTGATTTGTCATGTTAACATGCCCTTTTGAGATCACTATGTGCCCCTATCACCCTACAGCACACCAGTCTTCAACAGTTTCCAGCAACTCTGCCTGGAATCACTTCATTGGCTATGCTTGACAGAGGCTCAGTTACTTCATCAATGGTGCAGGTAAAGCCACCACACTGTAGCTATGCTTCTAAATGCCCTTGGGCAGATAGCCTACTACCTATCTGTAAACCTCTACAGTGCAGGCCATCTTCAACATCATATGTGATTATACAGAGTTTTCTGATCACAACATACAGTGTACATTCACCATGTAGTCAGACAACAGTTAAGTACAGCAATAGCATACTGACTACTGATACATAAACACACCAAAAGCCTATCTTGGAAGCTAGCGGACATGTATAGGTTTCAGGCTTTGTATTGCTTACCAGTAGGTTACCTACAGGAAAGATGAGACACAAGAACAGATGGGATACATGCCTGTAACAATGCCATACCAACTTGCATGTGTCAGGCTAAGACTTTGGAATGCTGGCCAAGGCTATTTTCGCACCCATGGTGCCATTTTTAGGCAGGTCTCAGAGGTGGATCTCACCTCCATGAACTGCACAATAGCAGAACCAATGAGGGATAGGCGACTCAACACCAGGGTAGTACTGTCAACATGCACGTACTCACAGCACCCCTCAGTATGGACAACATCTACATCTGTTCTGTGACTGGGACCTGTATAAGGCTCCTGTGAGCTCACCGGCACTACCAGACTACAACTCTTAACACACATTTCAGCCACTGTACATGGACTGGCACAGACATGGAGGGGGTGTATCCATATTCATCGGGGATACCTACACCTCCAAGTTAGTGGGGCAGCATGATACCTCTGTGATCATCCATTTGCAGCTAATATCAGCCATGACTGCAATGCAAACTGTAAGCTGCTACGGTTAACCCTCCATGACCCAGGAGCACCACTACAACTATCTGGAGACAGTGGTAAACATGACAGTCCTACCAGACACCCTGTTATTGATCAATGTCAGCTACCCTACACTTAACTGGATAACCTACTCGAGTGTGCATTTCCAGGCCTAGCACTTCCTGGGATTTATCACCTCATATGGCCTGTATCAGTTGGTAGATGGACTAACGAGAGGTGAAAACATACTAGAAGTGGTAATCACTGACATGTGCAGCAGGTGCACTACAGCAGAGGTAAACCGGTCACTGTTTAGATCTGACCATGAACTATTCACTGATGATTTCTGCTCCCAACCATCTCTCCCACACAAGGAACACACAGTGAATACCTTTCCTACAGCTAAATCCACAGTACTAATGACAGAGGAAGGAGGGTTCACAGCCCCTATGCTCAGGGATGACACTGCTCAAGATACAGACAGAATTACAAATGCACTCTGTAAGCACCTACAAAGATGTATGGGTCGTGCCATCAATGGTAAACCAGGACTAGCTACTCCCACACAAGGACACCAGTCTGCTAAACCCCTGCATTATACAGATTATACAACAGAAGTAGTACAGTAGTCCAGAACAACAGCAAATCCCAAGACATGCAGATGTCCGTGACCAGTATTAGCAAGATACTTATGTTACTCATGTAATCATCCAAGGCTGACATCCACAGGTAAATAGGCATGGATTCAGAATATGACCACAAAGGCTTCTTTGGCTATGTCAAGGATGTAAGCAGTAATACACAGATTTGCACTGTGCTGGTGCAATATTGCACTGAATATACTGCCCCTACTGATATCACCAACACACTTGATGATACATTCAGAGCAAGCTTCAGCCCCTACTGGGCCCACAACAATAAACAAAACATACATTATCCCAGACATCTGTGACATACAGGTGGTAATGGCCCTTTCAAATGGCATGACAGAGCATCAGTGGAGGCAGATGGTGTCCCAGACTGTATCCTGCAGACACTACAAGACAAAGTGGACCCCCTGCCTAATTTAGCAATTCACCATCAGCCTCTACACAGGCTACATGGCCATTCACTGGTGCATGGCAACAGCTACTGCACTCCACCAAGTTGGTGGCACAAATGACCATAGTAACTATCATTCCATAGGCCTGAGTAGCCTGATCTGCATGGATATGGAGCACATCCCTATGGCACTCATGAACCTAGACAATGGTAGCCTCCAGACACTTGACCCAACCCAGGTCATCTTGATTGCAAATCATGCCTACTGAACCAGTTTGAGATCTTACAGCCACCTAGACTTTAGGTGTGGGGTGTGGTAGTTCACATATACTACCTGGACTTTGCCAAGGGTTTTGACACCATTCCCCACTCAGGTATTATTTCTACACTCATCAGCCAGTACATACACCCTTACATCACAGGTTGGTTTGCCAACAGGCTTACACATAGAACCCACATGGTAAGCCTAGCAGCCTCCAGGTCCAACTCTTGACTGGTCACAACTGGTGTCCCACAGGACTCAGTCCTGGGACCCCTACTGTTTGCCATATATTTCTCAGAGGTACAGGCTAACACAGGTAGACTACAGTAGGCCGTCTTTGGCGATTAGTGCATACTGGGAGCCATAACTGACAGTCCAGCTGTCAGAGACGTCCTTCATGGGGCCTCACATAGACCAACACAGGGTGTCAGAGTGATGGCCTCCCCCTAAAGGCTACATACTGCATGGTCATTCCATTTTGGGAAACTACACACACACACACACACACACACACACACACACACACACACACACACACACATTAACACATAAGTGGCAGACAGTATAATTCAGATGATGTAATGGGTATGTGGGGACTACATTACATAGTGATCTCTCCTTTGACAGTCATATGTGCGAAGTAGTTAGGACATCCATCTATGTAGGCCATCTGATTACTTAAGGGTTCACATCTAAACAAACTTAGGTTATTGTGTCCCTTTACTCATCAGTCATCAATCACATCATCGAGTATGATAACCCATTTTGGATGTACCTCAGAAGACACATCTGACAGCTGGAAGGGCCATGAATGTACCTCGCATAGAGGGATAATGCCCTCAGACATGAGTCCTATGCTGCCAGACTGCATAAGCACATGCATTGCTCAGTGGCATCTTGTTTACTCAGGGATGATATTTGCTGGCCAACAAAGCCATGTCCAAGTCAGGCTTCATGGATATGCTCTGCCTATGGGCATCCATGTCACAGTGAGCCACACACTGTAATGACCTACACCTTGCCACAACCATAACTGGAAGATGCTGGAGTGACAGATTCTTGTCATGGGTACTCCCCATTATTTGGAAACACATCCCTGATTACATTATACGAAACCCCTCACTAACACTCCAGGGAATACTTGCAGAGTGGGTGGGAACAGTGGATACACCCCAGGGATCCCACAATTGGCTCTGCTCCACAGAGGGATAGTTAATCAATGGGGTGGCAACAGCAGACACTTTTTGGCTATGCTTATGAGTGGCCTCGGGCAGTTAGGCATGTACCTACCTACATACAGTATGGACACATGCTGATAGTTTAATTTACTGTTCAGGTATTGGCTTACCTTCTGCCAATTGCAGTTGTGTGTACAATAGTTGAGAGCTGCCTTTGTAGGATGCACACAGTAGACCACCTTTACATGACAATTTACAGGTGGTCATATGTGTGTGTGCCATCCATGTTTGCTGTGTGTGCAGGTGGAGAAGGGTGTCAGTCCATAAGTGCCTACACTGTCAGTGTGTGTGTGCTATATGTTCCCTCTTTGCCAAGGCATGGACATACTGGGCACACCTCCATCTGCCTACTGGGGCTGGCACAGGGTGTTCATGGTCTGAGTCCCTCTGTGCCTGTGGGGCTCTTGGCAATAGTGGTTGGCTGTGAGGGCCTTCACCATTCTGTCCCTGCTTCAGCTGTTTCCGCAGGATCATATTCTGTAGCATGGCACATACTATGAAGATGTGGGCACATGTGCCTGGAGACTACTGCAAGGGTCAAACAGATATGTCCAAGCAAGGGAACTGTGATTTCAGCATCCCAAACACGCGCTCTATGATGATTCTGGTTTCTGCGTCTGCCTCATTATGGTGCTCTTGCATGGCTGTTTGTGCATTTCTGACGGGAGTCATCCTCCACAGTTCCAGTACATAACCAGCATCCCCCACCAGGTGGCCATATGGGATGTCCCCCCTGGCAAATACCTGATACAGCTGTGAGGCATGCTAGATGTGGGAGCTGTGATAGCTTCCAGGGCTGCCAGCACACACATCCATGATAATGCCCTGGGCATTGCACATGACCTGGCAGTTCATGAAGGGGTATCCCTTGCGGTTTATGTAGAACCTACCCAGCTCACCAGGTGGTGTCTTGATGTGTATGTGCATGCAGTCTATTGCACTGAGTACCTCTGAGTAGTCTACCACACAGTGGAAGAGATGCATATTGCTGGCCAACTCCTCCTGCATTCGAGGGAAGTATATGTGCTCATTGGCATGTGGTAACATGGCATCCAGGAACTGGTGGAGTACCCTGGATGCTGATGCCTGTGAGATCCCCATGATATCCCCAGTTGGACTTTGAAAGGTACCTGTGGCTAGTATTCTCAAGCTTACACATACCTTCATGTCCACTGGGATGGGTTCCCCTCTGTTATTTCTGGCTCTGAGGCATGGCCGGCACAGCTCAACAAGTTGGTGTATGGTGTCCCTGTCCACCCTGTAACACTCTACTATCTCCAGATCATGTAGCCCCTGGTATGTTACCATGGGTCTGAACACTCTTCTCCTCCTCCGGTGCCTGAGATGGTTGTCAGCATCATCCTCCACACCACTGTCAGTCTCCAACACATGCTGGTGAATCAAAGCTATGGCAGCCCCTAACATGTACATATTAAAAGTTCCCCATCTGTATACACCAATGGTGCCGAGTGTCTGGGAATACACAAGTGTATGTGTGGGGCTTTCACACCTTATACTATTGTGCAATGGATGATGCTGGTGTAATTCGGTGTGTATGTGCAATTCCAGCTGCAGGGTATCTTAATTATGGGTTTTACAGCAGGTACTGCTATTGTGTGGCCTTTGGTGTTGACTTACGCTTGGCTGCCGTGCTTCATCTATTGCCCTTTACTTCACTTTTCAACCCGACTCCCCTCCCATTGTCAGGCATGCATCCAGCTGCCTGCTTTCTTGTTTTGTACTTTCCCAACCCAGGATTGTGTTGCAAAATGTGTTATGTAGCTGATCTACTGCAAGTTTGCTTTGTTCTGCTGTGACAGTTCTCTTTTCATTGCAGTACGGCACCTCCCCTTTCCGGTTCTGCAGGTAGCTTCTAGCAGCCTTGTTAGCTGTTGTCAATGGCCCACTGTGTGTTCCTAGGTGTTAATTATTCACTTGTACTCCAATTACCATGCTGCAGCATTTCCTTATTGTCTTCCCGTATCCTTCCTGTTTCGGCAATGGTGCACGCCGTGCACAGCCGTTTACAGGTTTTTGAGCACATTTTCATCCACGTTCACATGCACTTTTGGTTACCTTGTGTGCTCTCAGCTAAGCAAAGCTTTGGCTACTTCAACACCCCTATCCTGTGGCTTTGCTTAGCAACAGGCAACCCAGATTAGCAATGCTCCAATGTGCTTACAGCTACAGTGGTGCACCCCTCTATTGATGTCATGTTTACCTCCAGGCCACACCTCAGCGTTGTACCTCTACACTGTGTGGTACATCCTTATGCTGGTGGGGATTTTGCGATTCAGTATTACTTGACTCATTTGCATGGCATTGACTACTAATTCCTAGTTACCATGCAGAACACTGTCACAGACCACTCTTGCACCATGGTTGTGGTGTAGCATGCATGCCATTGACTATAATGGGGAATTTATGAATTGTGTTACATTGCAGTTTTATGACATCTAAATATATTTTCATTGTGATCCTGTTTGCGCACTGATGCACTGAGAATTGACTTTGCATTAGTGTGGCCATGACATTAAATGATATTTTTTATGTGTTGTGCATGTTTTTTATGCCATTGGCTATACATTTAGCCATTGGCATATATTAACATTATAATACGTAAGTATGGTCTGCTTTCTTGTCTCCAATTTTATGTTTGAAAAAATGGAAACCGTTTTTTTTTTGGTTTACATTTCTTCATGCTTACGCTACGCCTGCACTTCTTCATGAATCGCTACATACCTTCATTTGCATGCTACACTGCTGTGCATGGGGTAATTAGCATACATGCACCAGGAGCTGTGCAGCTCTGGTGTATGCTGGTAGTGCACATGGAAACAGCTCATACCTAAATCACTCGGCGGCCGTATTTGGCGTAAGCTCACCAACGCTACTCCTGCACCTGGCGCAAGCTTCATGAATCCCGGGAAAGTGTTTTTCTTTTACTACCTTTAAACATAAATAAATAAATAAATAAATAATAAATAAATAAATAACTAAATTCTGCTATACTAGCCTAGTCCACCTACTTGCATAACAAACTAACCAACCATTTCACTAAGTAAGAAAATGAGTTGGTTCTGTGGTATATAGATTTTGAGTTTCAGATATTTTGTGCCTGCAACAGTTTTTAGATATTTTGACTTTAGATCAAATGCATGTTACTCATGTATATGTATATGTATATGTATATGTATATGTATATGTATATGTATATGTATATGTATATGCATATGTATATGTATATGTATATGTGGCTGTCCTCTATATGATCAAACATTCTTAATGATGAGATTATAAACTGACATTAAGAAGTTGAGCATGCAGAAGACCAATGACCTAAACATTAAACACACAAAAGATCAAGAAAGGAAAAGTATTTCCTCTCCTAATTTTCAAATAAAATCCCCATAACACTAACCTCAATTTGTCTGAATAGTGGCAGTGTTATGGAATGTTTTTATTAAGTTAAGGTGTAGAATTATGGTCAAGAAGGGTCAGCATTAGGGTTAGGGTTATCACACATTAAAGTGGTATGGGGAGCCCTGTTGGTTGATGCTAATGTCACTCACACATCACCTGCCTGGTGTGCCAAGCAGAACAGGAAAGTGCTCTACATGATGTATAGTCATTTCAGTGAGCAGCTTTTGCACCCTATCAGGATGCCTTTTATAACCTTGGTGATTTCCTTAGTGAGTTTAATGGCATCTCCAGGTATAATAAGGTCACATTGGTGCAATCACCTGTCTCTAGCAGTGGAAAGTGAAGATTAGCTAGTAAAGACCCACATCATATAATGAGTCATTGTAGTAGATACTGTGTTTGTAATTTATTTTTCTGTAACTCAGTACAGTGTTCCTTATAAGGGCTGCTTCCTATGACAGATATCAGGACATACCAAGCTTCTGTTATATGCCTACTGTTTTCTGTTTGTCCTGAAACTGTTGCTGATTGCAGAGTATTGCACAGCTAAGACACAGTGTCAGGTTTCAGTTATTGTGCATATACATGTGGAGTTGTAGCTTAGTTGAGTAGCATATACATGTAGAGCTGTATATTACCTACAAATATGTTTCCATGTTTCCAGGCCTTTGCTATCATGCATATTGATGTGGAAGTATAGTTTTGCACTAATGTCTGTATAGCACATCTTCACCAATGTAACAAAGCAGCTTGATCCCTTATATCTTTCAGGGTGAGCAGATTGGGAGGACAGTCATTATGGTTGCCACAGGATGCAGCTGAAGCATGAAACGCAATCCGACTAATGTACCTGCTAACTGAGCTGTTCTATATTACAGGCGACATTGTTGTTTAGTTACTGAACTGAGTCTGACATTTCATGACCACAGCAACTTTACCACATTCAGCCTCTCTGCCAACAACTGCTTCTTTTTAATAGTCATTAGTTCTATTTACTTATTTGCATTTATTGAACAGGAATGTCCAATTGGACAAAAAAATCCTTTTCAGCAGAGGCCTAGAGAAAAAAGCTCCACATGTACAAAATTATTTCTAATATAGTAAGTACATGATTAAAAAAAACGCATATACAACATATTTTATAATAAAGGTTTGAGGAAGAAAGAGAGACAGAGAGAGAGAGTGAGACAGACATGGGTAGAAGATACATTAACAAGTTTTTTTCTGGAACTTTGATGAGAACTTTGTATCCATCTTAGACTCTGCTATCCTCTTTTTCTTTTGTCTTTAATCTTTCCCTGTATCAGCATCTTCTCTAGGTAATCCTGTCTTTTCTTTATTAGGAAGTATTTTAACTTTAGTTTTATTATCAGAATAGTGAACAGTCTGTACTTATTTCACTAAATTTATTAGTTTATTTGTCTTTGTTGACCAGAAAAATCTAACTGGGCAGACCCCATTTTCAGCAGAAGCCTGGAGAGAAAAGCACCACCACATGGTTTAAATGAATTTCAGTTAGTTTTCAGAAAAACAACAAATTACATTTCTTTTTTTAGCAACTTTTTATTAGATTTTAAATAGCAAACAAAAGCAAAACTTTTAAAACATAACAGATTCATTACTATTTACAAAAGTTCATAACAGGAATTCTATATACCAAGTTAAACCATCAAAACTTTTCAAGTAAATCACTTAATTTTTCCAAAGATATCTATTGATGAGTGAGATTTGGAGTTCTTATTTTTATACTTAACAGTTCTTTTTATAGACAGTCTTAACTAAACACACAAATTCAATGAAAAAAATGGTAGTTTTGCATTTCCAATACTTTGTAACAACTTTCCTTGCTACGGCCATTATAGGCCAAAGAAGAGGCACTTGTGAAGTTAGGATAGAGTCTGAGATTGGGGCATTAAAAGATTAAAGAATTAGTGATAATACAATTGTGTGACCACAATACTTGAGCTAAATTTCTGAACTACATCCAAAAGGAAGTTACTATTTTACATTCTATAACCACATGAAGGCAATCAGCATTAAAACTTCCACTACATCTTCAACATACATATTAATGCAGCTTTATGAGGAGTTAAAAAAATCTGTGTTGGTATTTTCAACTCTATATTTTCCAATAAAGTAAAAGAGTAGACTTTCCTGCATATTTTAAAAATAATCTTCTATCAATGTCTGAAAATACTTCATCATTAATTTTTGTTGAACAATTCCAAAATGTCAAATCTGGGGTAATAAACTCAACTCTAATAATTCTATATATTATAGAAAAGTAAGATGTATTATTAATGAAATTGCTATTAATATTTAAAAAAAATATAAAATATTTGTAATATGTTTTAATTGACAATCCAAGGATACTTTAACTTTATGATTCACATATTCTTTACAAATTTGTACACTCACACAACTATTTTTCACCAAACTATGTCTTGACAGAAGAAATCAAGTGAATGCATTTTATTAACATTAAGAAACTGGTGGCAAAATATTAAATTAGTATCAGTAAAATCTAACATTTTATTTAGATTAAATGACTCTAAACATCCAATAGTATATGGCATAGGACATAATAAAAATACAGTTATTTAACTGTATAATTAGAGTTCATAAATCATTTGAAAGCAAGAAGAATGTAATTTACAAAAGGGATAATGATGAAATGATTCCTGCCATTTATACAATAATCTTTTAAAACCCATTAAAATTGATTAATTCCAAATTGCATGAGATTCTACAACAAATTTATACTTGTAAGTAATATTTTTCATGTACTGGTTTTGAACTTGAATCATATGAACAATTTAGCCATAAGGTTGTTATGTTAAGAATGGCAGACTTGGCATGTAATTCAATATTCAGGAAACCTATGCCACCTTCCTTCCAACTTTCTTGCATGCCATTTAAAATATATTATTGGTTTATTGGGGTCCGATAAGATGTAAGGAGAATAGAATTTATTTTCTTTAGAATTTTTTAGAAGGCAGTATAATTAACAACTGTATAAAATATAATTTTGGGGCAATATTACCATTTTTTCAATGTAAGCCAGTCTTCCACTGAAAAAAAGAATGTATTCCAGTTAGTAGTTAATTTTGTTACTATGTCAATTAAATTATTATAATTCAGTACTACTGAATCCTTCATATTAGACTCAATAGTGATTCTAAGATATTTAAATTATGAATTATTCCAAGTAAATGTTTTAATTATTTAAGTGCTTTTTTTATAAATAAGCAAAGTATGTGTTTTACAATGATTAAACACCAAACTAGAAATCCTTTCAAAAGAACCTAAGGAATTAACTATATGTATGGGTTAAGTTTCATTATCACCGTTAGTTATTAGAATATCATCTTCAAATTACTCAATTTTGCAAGTATGATTTTCATCAATTTAAAAAAATATATATTTTTACTAGTTCTAATATAATTAGCAAAGGGTTCCATAATCAATTTAAATAACAAAGGAGACAATGTACAATCCTGTTTTGTACCTTTTAAGATTTTAAAGGAAGTAGATAGAAAATAACTTATTTTAACAAAGTATAGTGAATTGTTATATAATTTTGTTACAAGATTTATAAATTTTAGTAAAAAAATTATATTCTTTGAGCACTTTAAAAAAGTAAGGCCAACTAACTGAGTCAAAAGCTTTATCTAAATCTATGCTTATTATTGAAAGGTCTGTCTTATTTTTATTTGCTATAGCTATTAAAGAATTCAGTCTAATTAACCCTCTTATGCAAAATTAAAACAGTTTGGTCATCATTTATTAAACTTGGCAAAGCAAAATTTATTTTTTTCATTAACATAGACATAAATATTTTATAATCCACATTCATCAGAGAAATAGGATGATAAGAAGAACATGACTTAGGATCCTTATCTAGTTTTAAAATGTGTGATAGAAGAGAAAATCTCCAAGAAGGAGGACTATTTGAATTAGATTTTACCTCTTTGAAAGCTTTTAACACATTTTTAATATATTATCAGGAAACAACTTATTTATTTATTTATTTATTTATTTATTTTTATTTTACATTTGTTTGCCGGGATAGTCCAACTGGATGCATGTCCATTTTCAGCGGAGGCCCAGGGAGAAAAGCTCCACATAGACAAACTTACATAGATTGCACATAAGTTAGCAAACAATTATAAAAACAAAGTGATTATATACAATGGCTAAGTAGTGCTCCCTAGTAGGAACTCACAATTATCATGGACAGACACAATTAAAAGTAAGAGACATCAGATTGGAAGCAGGGCTTGGTGACATAGTTACAAGTTCTGATAATTACAGAATATGATTTTAGTTTCAACTTAATCAGGGTTGGTACATGGGCATAGCCAATTCACTTTGAGATACTGTTTGAGGTTTTTTTTGAAGAGACTTTTGGAGGATTGTAGGGTTATATAATTTGGCAATGAATTCGAGGTTTTGCCAATGAAAACAGGGATTCACCAGCAGAGTTATTAGCTTTGTGGGTTTGGACTTATATAGCTCTTGTAGATCAGTGTATGTGTACATATCTTTAAGAAGGTATCTAAGGGCTTGCACTAGTATATAAATACTGAGCGTGTCAAGCCTGACTACTATTTTGTAGTAAGCTGTTGAGATGTAAGCATGTATGTCTGTAAGGTCTGTCTGATAATCAGTTTGTTTACATTTTATGATGCTGCTATCCATCCTGATGAGTTTCTATGTAATAAAGGATCTAAACAAACTACCCCACCTGTTCATCATCTATGCCAGAAAGAGTTCCAGTTTCTCCAATTAAAGTCTGAGAGGCATCCGGTTGGTATTGGAAGAATATATTGGAGTGGATCATCCCTACTGCATGTATAATTTAAACAACAGGCCAGAACATTTTAAATGATATTTAAATAAATCAAAATGTCTGATACTGACAAAAATATTAAAATTACTACTGAAAATGTTTGAAATAATGTCCAAGTTGCATAAAATGAATAAAATAAAAGGAATTGACTGCATGTTCACTAATCATGTATTTTTCATATTAATTAAAGATATTTGAGTAATTGAATGTGTATGAAGTGTTTGCATGTTTGTGCAGTATTACAGTAAAGTGATTTTTCCAAGATAAAGCCATTTCAGAACATATTTTGCAAAGTACAGTATTTCAAAGAGTTTATTGTGCATATGAATGTTATTACGATCTCTCACAGCACAGCTTGCTTGCACATAATTACAAGGGCCATATTTTCAGTGTGTGTGTGCATACTTTGCATGGCAGATGGATTTCAAAATCTCAGTGCACTTGTGTTTGACAATAATATTGCAGAGAACTGGACAGTGTTTGAGCAAGAGTATGACATTTTCACACAGGTTGCATTTTCTGATAAAGATGAACATACAAAGGCATTTATTCTACTTAATTTAGCTGGGTCAGAAGCCATTGACATGAACCTGCTATCTTTGCTGGAGAGGGGGCAAAACATTATATTGTATCAGCTGAGTCAAGGGGACACCTCGAGTGCCTAAAACATAAATTTAGAGGAATGTGTAACCCCCAAATGAATGTTACAATGGAAAGGCACTTATTTTATACAAGGTATCAAAACCCTGGTGAAACTGTTGCAGCATATATAACAGACTTGGAAATAAGACTAACATGTGCAGATTTGGTGATTTAAAGGATGAGTTGATAAAATACAGACTTGTGTGTGGTATTAAGGATGATGCTGTGAGCAAGATGTTGCTTTGTGACAGTGATTTAATTTTGAATAAGGTCACTGAGATTAGTCAGATATATGAGCTCACAGAAAAGCACACAAATATGCTTATGAATGATAAGTGCATGCTTCCGTTAACTTCTACAGCTCATGTTGATAGTATGCAGCACATGGTTAAAAGAAACAGGCCCAAACACATGGCAGCAACTCTAGACCATGCAACACTCACTGGTAAACCCCAGAGCATTCTAGCAAGTTCCAGAGTTTTCACAGTCTCAGTGAAGCATAAGTGAGTCAGCAAACTCAAAGCATGGCCCCAACCTAGTTTCATTGCCAAATGTCATAATTGTGGTGAAGTCATGAGCCTAAAAAGGAAAAATGTTGAGCTTTTGGCCAGCAATGCCACAAATGTAATAAATGGAATAATTTCAAGACGTTTTGTAAGTCAAAAGGCACATATTTGTTTATTAAAAGGGAGCATTCAACAAAATGAGTTGATCAAATGGAAAGCCACAACCCTACTTTTTATGTTGACGGTGAATCAGTGCTTAATGAAACAGTCAATGCAGTAGATTTATGGGCAAATAATGAAGTATTTTTGCTGTTTGGATAAATGGAAAACCCACAGAGCTCAAAGTTGACACAGGTTCCAAGTGAAACGTTATGTCAGCAGAAACATTTGCTAGAGTATGTGCTGGTGAAAGGCTTGATTTGTAAAAGTGTGTGAAGCTTGTTGCTTGTGGAGGTGAAGAGATTCAGACTGAAGGCTCAGTAGTGCTTTCATGTTACTCTGCTGGGAGGATTTATGACTTGTCATTTTATATTGTCAATAGGCACATCCAGTCATTATTAGGGCTCAGAGACAGTTTGAAAACGGGACTGCTTTCATTTCATAAGGAAGTCCATCATGTTAGCTTGAAAGACCACTACTCTAATTTTACCCAACATATTTTTTCTACCTATACTGATCTTTTCAAAGTCAAACTTGGCAAGCTTCCAGATGTCAGTCCTGTTATCAAGCCAACCCAGAAAGTTCCAATAGCTATGCAGAAAAGAGTCAAAGCCAAGCAAGATAAAATGGTGTGACTAGGTGTGATTTGTCCTGTAGATGAACCAACTGAGTGTGTATCTCCCATGGTGGCAGCTTATAAGGAAAGCACAGATGGCATCAGAATGTGCATTGATCCATGAGATCTGAACAAAGCACTAACAAGACCTCATCATCCAATGCATACAGTTGAAGAAGTCGCGGCTCTTATTAAAGCCACTGTTTTTTTGTCTGTCTTAGATGCAAAGAGTTCATTTTGGCAAATTTTGCTTGACAAGAAATCCTCATTGCTAACTACTTTCAGTACTTTGTTTGGCAGGCACAGATTTTTGAGAATGCCATTTGGGATAAATTCTGCAAGAGAAGTCTTTCAACATGTAATGTAGTGAATTATTTCAGGGTATCCTTGTGCTATTGTAGTAGATGACATACTAGTTGGAGGAAATGGTCAAGCTGAGCATGACAGAAACCTCAGAACAGTTCTGGAAAGAGCATGTCAAACAAATCTTAAGCTCAATCCACAGAAATGCAAATTCAGGCTAGGAGAAATTACTTATGTTGGTCACGTGTTTACCATTTCAGGCCTATGATCAGACCCTTCTAAGTAAACTCCCATTTTGAGATGCCCCCAGTCAGTGTTAAAGTTCTGCAAAATTTTCTTGGCATGGTTAACTACGTAGGCAAGTTCATTCCAGACTTGAGTCAAATATCAACACCATTCAGGGAGCTGACACATAAAGATGTATCCTGGTCTTGGATAGAACATCACCAAAGAGCATTTGATGTCCTGAAACAGAGAACTGTCAGTCCACCAACTCACAGATGCTATGACAATCACAAACCAGTTACAATTTCATGTGATGCTATGAAATTTGGTTTAGGTGCAGTCATTCTACAATTGGGTTAACCTGTTGCCTATGCATCCAGAACTCTTACCCAAACTGAAATGCAGTATGCTCATATTGAGAAAGAGCTTTTGGCAATTGTGTTTGCATGTTCAAAGTTCCATGATTATATTTATGGTAGGCCTATCCAGATCGAAACAGACCACCAACCCCTAGTCACTATTTTGAGAAAGCCTATGTATACGCTCCAGCCAGATTGCAACATACAATGTTGAGATTGCAAAAGTATAATTTCACTCTTGTCTACAAGAAAGGCAAATTTTGTTTATTTTGCTGATTCATTGCCCAGCTCACCCAGAAACACCACTGAACAGCATGAGAATGAGAACCTTGATTTTAAAGTCATGGAAGTGAGAAATTTTTCTTCCACACATCTTGATGAGCTGAGAGATCATACAGCCACAGATCCATTTTACAGAGGCTCAACCACTTTATTCAACAAGGATGGCCTTCAAAGAAATCTAGTTTACCTCAAGAAGTGCAACCTTATTTTCCATACAGGGATGAGATTTTGTCTGACAATGGTATCATTATGAAAGATCTGAAAGTAATCGTTCCAAAGTCCTTGCAACAAGAGTACATTACTGTGTTGCATCATGGTCACCCAGGGGCAAACTCTACCAAAAGAAGGGCGAGAGCTCTAGTATTCTGCCCTTCTATGTCTCAAGATATTGAGAGGATGCTACTGTCTTGCTCTGTGTGTAATAGTGCTAAGTCACATCAGCAGAAAGAGCCATTTCAGTAAACCAGATTCCTGAACTACATTGGTCAACAGTAGCTACCAACATTTTCAAATGGAATGGTCAACATTATTTGGTGTTAGTAGACTCTTATTCTAACTGATTCAAGCATGACCTACTTCCCAATCTAATATCCAATACTGCCATCACTAAGATGAGCCATTATTTTGCAGTTCATGGTAGTCCACACAAAGTATTTCAGACAATGGCACACAGTTTACAAGCCAACAGTTCAAAATATTTGCTGAAGAGTGGGACTTTACTCATGTGATGAGTAGCCCAGAGTATCAGCAGTCAAATGGTTTGGCAGAATGTGCAGTTCAAAGTGCAAAACAGTTACTAGAGTAGTCAAAACAAGACAATAGTAATGTTTTCCTGAATCTCTTGAATTTCAGTAATATTCCTCATGATAAACATCTTGGTTCACCTGTCAAGATACTTCTGTTGAGACAAACCAGAACCACATTACCAGTCAGTAGTCAACTGTTGGCTCCATCTGTCAAGAACAAAAGGTCAGTGAAAACCAATCTGTTGAAGAAGCATTTAACCCAGAAGTCCTACTATGGTAAGACCAGCAACCTTCTCAATCCATTACAAGAAGGAAAAGTAGTAAGGATACAAATATCCAAAAGGTTATGATAGGATTGGAGTTGTGAAGAATATTTGCTCAGAGCCAAGATCGCACATTGTAGATTCACAAGGAGTAGAGTTTAGGTGGAATAGGAAATATTTGATGCCGGTATCTGTGCCTATACCACAGCACATAGACTGTGAGTAAGACTCTTTATCTCAGAGTGAGTGATTAAGTGTTCCGGTTCCAGAGGAAGTTCCAGAGAATATTCCCATTTCTGTGATGAATTCAGAAGTTCCTAATACAAACTCTCCACTGAAGACTGTCCCTGTTGCTAAACCCAGTCCAGATTGTTATGTTACCAGATCTGCTCTCATCTCCAGACCATGTTATAGATACACAGTAACTTGCACATGAACATTGTGTTTGTTTCTAATGTTTATAGTAATGCATGTCTAATTCTAATGTTATTGTTCACTAAGGGCAATCTTTTTAAGAGGGAGGATATAGATCAATGGGTGTGTATGTATCTTTAAGAAGCTATCTAAGGTCTTGCACAAGTGTATAAATACTGAGCATGTGCAAGCCTGACTGCCATTTTACAGTAAACTGTTGAGATGTAAGTATGCATGTCTGTAAGGTCTGTCTGTTAATCAGTTTGTTCATATTTTATGATGCTGATATCCATCCTGATGTGTTTTTATGTAATAAAGCAACTAAACAAACTATCCCACCTGTTTTTCATCTATGTTAGAGAGGGACGAGTGAGACCTCTCGTATTATACCATCTATATCTGCGGCCTTATTAGTTTTAAGATTTTTACTTGATCTTTTAATTCTTTGACTTATCAGTACTAATTGTTTGTTCTTTAGTTAACATATAATGTATACTATTCTTCAGAAAGCTGTTCATTAGACTACTATTATCAAGAATTATCTTATTACTATTTATTTGCTCATAATTTCTAAAATATTCTATGTCTTTTAAATCTGCTGCCTTTGTATTCATATTCCCATGTGTATAAGTAATTTCTTTAACATGATTAGAATTATTTATGTGTTTTGATCTATTTGCTAACCTATGCAGATTTTAAGGTTTATGGAATACAATTTAATTTTAATTTTTCCAAATTTATTGAAATTTTATGATGAAGTATCTCAAGATATTTCAAAGTTTTCAACTTAGAATTTGTAGACTTATCAGTAGGTTTTAAATTTAACTTTAAATTATGTATATCAGATTGCAGAACATTTAATTGATTGTCCCACTCCTTCCTTTTGCACACATAATCATTTTTAATTCTGCCATATAAACAAGCTCTTAGCGTATCTCATAAAATGATTTTTGTAACTTCACTGTTATTATTAAAATCTATAAATTGATTTAATTCATTCAAAAAACATTCTCTGAAACCATTAATTTTAATTATATAGGTAGGATGTCTGACAATAAATTAAATTATTAGGTTTTAATGTAAGAGTGAAACTAATTACATTATGGTCTGTTAAAGGACATGATATTATCAACACTTCCTCTATTTTAGAATATAAACCACTAGAACTAAAATCTTTATCACCATCAGTTATGGTACCAAATCTATATGAATAATGTGTATAATTAAGAGGTTTTGCTAAATTTAAATCATAGATATCTCTCAAATCCAATGAATTAAAAAATGATCTAAGTGTTTAGCGACTGTAGATAGTCTAAGTTTTCTATCATTAGTAGTATCTTTATTAGAAAAAATACAATTAAAATCTCCACCTGTAAGCATTTCTCGTTTTGCATATCATATTATAATTTCTAGATATTTATTAGCACCATAATACCAATCCCAGGTATCTAATAGGTACTGACAAATGTATAAAGTTTTTTATTTATCTCTACAACCATCATTCCCGACATACCATTCTTATCAGAATATGAATCAATGACTTTAGGCATAGTTGCTCTATTTTTCCAAAGAATAAGAGCGCCTCTTCTTTTTGATCCAAATTGAGAGCCCACTAGGCTTGAATACTCTTTCAACACCATCTCTCTATGTCTTTGGTCAATATGTCTGTTTCCTGTAACATAAAAAAACAACAACTATGTCTGCCATGTGAAACTTTAAGTATTTAACTAAACTACTCCTCTTTAATGGATTATTTAGACCATTAATAATTAAAGAAATAGATTTATAAACTGACATTCAAAACAAATAGTTTAGAAGACAATATGTATGGTTTAGTACAAGGAACAAGAACAAAAACCAAATTCTAATATAGCTTGGTATGGACAAGTACATTAAAACTGTTAATAAGATTTCTATTTTAAGAACATTCATACCCCCTAACATGGAATAAAAAATTCCTGGTTTGATGATATAATCATGCAAACCACTCACTAACAGCTCCATTACACTATCCAAACCCAAACAGTTGCTACTACTTCTTAAAATCATATATCTAATAATTAAAGTGCACTTATTACAGAATATTTGTATGCATCAGAAAATTATATAATGAAGAAACAAATGTAAGGAGAACCTTTACATTCCCAAAATACTTAGCTTATAAAATGATATCAATTCCCTTTCTTCTTAGTCTTTTATCATATAATGTTGTTAAACTTATAAACAGTAAAAGGTAAAGCTCTATTACAGAAAAAACTTCTCCTCAGTATATAGTAAAAGAAGGTAATGAATGCATCTAAAATCCCGAGCATATTTACAGCAAATAATATAAGGTATATATATATATGGGTCTACTACGTTAGACCAACAGTCCACAACACCAACACTACAAGAACAAAACCACAAAAACACAAAAGCTCACATGCCTGACAAACCACAATACCGACAGTTAACAAAACAAAACATTTGCTGTTCCACACAACACACACACAACACAAGCACACCAACAACCTAAAAACCTACACTACACCTTACACACAACTATCTATGCACTAACCTTAACCCAAATACTAACCCTAAGGTCCATCACTATTGCACACTTACCTTACCCGCACCCTAACCCTAACTCACTTAATCCGCCCCTAACCCTCAAGTCCTTACCTTACCCGCACCCTAACCCTAACTCACTTAATCCGCCCCTAACCCTCAAGTCCCTCACTATTGCACACTTACCTTACCCGGAGCATACCCTGAAGTCCCTCACTATCGCACACTTACCTTACACGCACCCTAACCCTAAATCCCTCACTATCGCACACACACCTTATACGCACTCTAACCCTAAATCCCTCACCATCGCACACTTACCTAGTTGTGCTCACACGTTTCACGTGACAGTGTTTTCGCTGTCGGGATTCTGAGTTGTCGGTTATCTGCTCCTTCGGTCTTCTGGCATTGGTGATGTCAGTGTCGATCTTCCGAGCTTTCGTTTATATATATATATATATATATATATATATATATATATTAACTTATATGAAGAACTTTTTGAATTAGTGTTAAAAAATAACTATTTTTGTTTTGAAGAGGAAATATACTTACAAAAAAACGGGGAAGCAATGGGATCCCCCTGCGGATCAGTTTTTGCTAACTTGTTCATGGCAGCATGGGAGTAAAAGTTTGTATTTAATAGCAATTTTTCAGGTAATATAATTTGGTATACCTATTGCCTGGATGATGTTTTCATCCTGTGGAAGGGGGAAGAAAACATCTTTAAATAATTTATGGAATATATTAATAAAACAACTAATTTTATGAAATTTACTTATGAATTTAGTACTAAAGGTACAGCTCTTTTGGATATTTATTTAGAAAAGGGTATAAACAGGGGAGGGTATACATCAAGGATTTACAGGAAAAAGACTTTTTCTAATAGCTACCTCAATTTCTCCAGTGCTCATCCTAGTCATCAGAAAAGACCAGTACTAAAAGGCCAACTTGTCAGGACTGCAAGGATGACCACTTTAGACTGCCAATTTGAAGATGAATGTAATCTGCTATGTACCATGTTTAGTAAGAGAGTGTACCCCTCAGATTTATTGACTAATTTGAGACATGAGCTAACTTCTGAAAGAGCATGTGATTATTTGTTTACCTATTTTAAGACATTCAACTTTAATGACTGCAATTGAAGTAGTTCCCGTTGACTCCACACCAAGGGAACAGAATAGGTTGAGGGACATATTAACATCACCACAATTTATCACTACGTTCAATAGTGATTTTAGGATTATCCATAACATATTACTTAAAAAACTGTAACTTACTAACAGAAGAGAGGTATGTAAGGGACAGAATAGGTACCTCTTTTTCTATGGTATATAGGAGAGGAACACATTTTAAAACCTTCTTGGAAAGGTTAAATGTGGTCCCCTCTGATGGAAGAAATTTCGGTATGGGAAAATGTGGAAGGTGCCCATACTGCCTTAAAATGATGTTAAAAAAATGTTTTAACATAGGAGAAAAGAAATACAAAATTGGTTATAAATTCAATTGTAATAGTAAAAGGGTAGTTTACTTTGGTATTTGTCAAAACTGTAGCACATTCTACATTGGAAAAAATGATGAGAGATTAAGGGATAGGATTTACCAACATGAATACGCCATTAGGAATGAACAACAGAACAATGCCTTATCAAAACATATCTGTGAAAATAGGACCCACAACTTTTGCTACATGGCCATCGACAAAGTTGTGGGAAATAACAGGGGGGATCCACTGAATATTACCTAGAGAAAAAAGAGTTAATATGGCAGCTAAGGCTGAATGCATTTAAGTGGCCAGGCTTAAGTGCATACCTCTCAACTGTCCCTGATTTTGACTCAAATGTTAACTCTGTCCCTGTTAATTCCTCCTAAAACTAGTGACTTTTGGAGGAAAGGTGGTGCATTACACTTAATGAATAATGACAATAATTAAGAGTTATAAACTTCTTTTACTTCAGAAAATGTATATTAATTCATATGCTCTGATTCTGTCAATGTTTCAAGTTAATAGCACTAATATTTTAAAAGTGTCCCTGATTGTCCCTGATTTTTTCTTGACTTGTCCCTGATTCTGTTGAAATTTGTTCCCAATTGGTTGAGAGGTCTGCTTAAGTGACTTATGCTCCATAAATTGTCTATTGAAAATAAAAGCTTTGGATAGATAATTTTATGAATGCTTTTCTAGCTATTATTGGTATTTAGTGTTATTTTTATATTGCACAATGTACATTTTCTTATACATTATGGTTAGAAGTGATTTTTAGTGATTTATATTTGTGACTGGGGGTTTAATAGATTAAACTGTTTTTATTGGATGCTTATTAATTGGTTGTAATATTTAAGGCCTTTGAGTATCTTGTGTAATTTATATCCTAGGAAGTTCAAAGCATTATTTTGGATTAAAGCACTAACAAAGAGAGTTGCTGGTTTCATCTTAAGCCATCCTTGTGCTTTGTGCTTTAAATAATATACAGTGATAAACCACTGTAAAGAAGAAAAAGGTATTATTTACCTATTAGTCTAAAAAAAACTTTAACAATGTAGTGAGATCTAAATTGTGACATCTTAACAGATATAGGCAAAGAGACCTAGAAATCATACATACATGCTTAGACCAATGACACAGTATACAGTATACAAATAAGTGTCTGATCTATCTCCAAAATAATGTGCTTTAGTTCCTTTCACTAATTTCCAACCATTTAGTATGTCATAATTTTTACTAATAAGTATGACAGTAGTAAACTCTCTTATAAAACATATTATACAACGCTAGCTTATAAATGATTCTTACTTTATTAAACATCAAGTAAATATAAATGCATTGTTCAACATCAGCTTTTAGTTTAGATGTGGGGAAAAACAGTTATAAAAAGCCCTTAAGCTTATAAATGTGGTATTGAAGCCCTACTTTTAAGAGGATTTCTGTCTATATACACTGAGCTGAGCAGAGGAGGGGCACAGACCACAACTCTGATCTGTGATATATAACAATAAGTATCCTGTTTTTTTTTTTTTTTTTTTTTTTTTGCTTATCTGTACTAGTTATTGCTTATTCTAGCCAGTTATGGCACTTTTTTATTGTCTGCTGAATATGTTTTACTATATTTTATTGCTATAAACTAATCTGCATGGTTGTATTAAAATTATCTGCCCAGGGCCTGTTAAATCACATTTGTTACTGTCACACTGTATGTAAAGCTTTTTAGCTAGTTACTGTCACACTGTTTATAAAGCTTTTTTAGCTAGTTTTACTGGGTGAAAAGTATTAACTAGAAATTGTATCCATTTGCTAGACATCTGTTTGTCTGTTCTGATTTCCTGCCAAGGATTGTATCATATAACTGATTTGTTTGCAGTTAAAAGCATTCTCTAGAGTCTCCTTGCTCTTTTATCTGTTTAAAACTTTCATTTAGTGGCTCACTGCTGTTTTTCTGTTGTGATAAACATTTCTGTAGTGTTTTCTGCCTAAAATAGTGCATCTAGTAACTGTAGATACTTGGTGGCTTTGCAGTTGCCCGCCCCTACTGTAAATTTGATCTGGGACAATCCTCCCAATCTAGTGTCATTAGCTCATTCTATCTAATACAGACATAACATTTCAGAAGGCCAACCCCCTTAGTTTTTTAACCTTGAATTATACTCTGTTCCTCCTTTCTCCATTTCCACTTTACTTAAAAAAAATATTCAGCTGCTTGCTGCTTTTACAGTATTTGTGTTTCATCCTCCGATATTGCTTCATCTTGGTTTTTCTGCTACATGTTCTCTAAAGTGTTCAATTGCATCTTCTCTGCTGCATTTATTACTGCTGTTTTTTAGTCTGTTTGAGTGTTATTTAAGTTCTGCTGATCCAGTTTTGGTGTCCTGCAGACTACAAGAGCAACAGGAAGGAGAAAAAGAAAGTGCTTCAATTTTGATTTTTTCATAATTTACTGCTGTCTGTACTTGTTTTTTTTTTTGTCATTTTTAATTTATCTTCATTTATTTAAACTGTATTTGCCTTAATATTGCTACACACTCAAGTGTGCTAGCTTGTACTGTATTTAAAGTATTTTTGCTACTGTTTTATCTGCTTTTCTGCAAAAAAAGTCATAACAGAAGAAATATCAAATCTAATAGTATTTTATTTTATTTTTATTGGAGAATTCATCCATGCAGTCTTCCACACCAAGTCCTTATCTTGACTTGAAAGGAATTTAACAATAACTGACCTAGAAGAGGGTAAATTGTTTTCTAGGGAGGAATTTGAAAGATATCTATGAGTTTACCAAAAGAAAGAGCTTCAGGAAAGTTCAGAGTTTTAAGTAACCAGCTATCTAGAAATTGTATCATATTATCTCTTTCCTCTTTCTCAGAAATTCCATATATTCTGATGTAGCTCCTTCTAGATGTACTCTCCAAGTCCTCTTTTTTTATCTCAAAGAAAAGTATTCTGTTTTAGTAAAATTCTTTATGGTTTTCTTTTTCTGACATTCTTCCAAGTGATTTACAGCTTCCCCTGTTGCAGAGATCTGTTTTAAATCTTGTTTTATAACTTTGCTTAACAAATCCATTTGTTTCTTACTTACAGTCTTCCTTTATATTGCCCATTTTAATCTTAGATTTGTCCATTTTAGCAGAAAAATCTCATGAAACAACAAACATAATTACAAGACAGGTATATACAGTAAAGTATTTCGGTCAACAGTTATAAGTCTATACAGCTGCTCCAACTGTAAAATCTTGCACAAGTAAATTGATTGATAGGAAACATTATTGTAAAGAAGTTTAGTGTTCTTCCAGTTCAGTAAAAAAAGCTTTGTAAAGAGTTCAAGATACTTAATGAAATTAATTATAAAATTATGTAGGAAGGGAGATTGTAGTATTGTATAAGTTTGTAAAAATATGTGCTTCTCAATGTCCACAGAATTCTCAAAAATGTTATCCTCTACCACATTTAAAAAACATCATTTTCTGGCATACAACCTTAAATTGTAGTCCATCTCTGACAGTTATATGCTAGTAATGAGAAAGACATATTTTGACTCTATGGAATTTTCATGACAAGGTAATTTCTTCATTCTTTAATATCTTATCAAAATTTGCAATAGTACTCCTTCCAAAAAGCAAGCTTCTTTTAGGTCCATGGCTGCAATAACCAGTCTACAGAGATCTTTGAAGCCAAAAAATATCAAACATGTTATTGCCTACAGTCTATCCTAATCTCTTTGCAAAGAACCAATAGTGCACAATGGCATAATTTTAGTTTCTTGCTGTTATGAAATACACTTCCTTTTGTGGTTTCTATTCACTTTCACCAGTCAACAGGTTCTTTACCTCTCCCTCTCATTCTGTCATTAGAGTGGCATCATCTGCATATCTGAGATTCTCAATCTCCAAGCATTATGAATCACATCTTTGTTTAATTCATAACTGTGCAAGGTATATTTGTCTTTTAAATTATATCAGCGTAATGAGAGTATAGAACTTTAACACCTATTTTCCTAATCTTGATCCAGTTAACTATTTCACACTTCATTCTAACTGTTGTTTCTTTAGCTATATACTCACTCCTTGGGATGTAGGTAAGATGATCTAGTAGCCACATTTCACTAAGAACATGCCACAGTTCATTACGGCCAACACAGTCAAAGCCTTTAGAGTAGTTAGTAAATAGAAGTAAATCACCTTCTGAAACTCCCTTTCTTTCTCCATTATCCAGCAGATATTGACAATTGTATCTATGATGCCCCTGGTTCTTCTAAAACCAGCTTGTACATCCGGCAGCTCTCATTCCATCGTTTGCTATAGTGTAGTTTGCATGATCATGATCATTATCATGGTAGCATGGAAACAAATGCAAGTGTTCAATCATTTGAACTGTTATTGCCCCTTTTAATTTGGTGTATAAACTGACCTTTTCCAATTCAGTCGCCATTGGTGTATGCCACTTGTAGGACATCATAACTAATGTTAGGCCTACCCATTATCTCTCTACTCTCCAGGTCATGAAGCCAAGGAGTTACAGACATGTCAGTAACAGTTGGACCCTCCCTCTGTGGCTGAAGTTGTGGCTTGAAAGTGAGGAGTTCTTCACTGAAAGAAATCTGAGCCCTCCTAGGAAGGCACCCCAGCAGGAGGTGCAGGAGGAGGCTGATGGAGCCATGGTCCTCTGCTTGTCCACTACCATGCCCTTCCTAGAGTGCATAGCCAACAGGTTTGACCAACAGGCCCATGTCATCAAGTCAATGTGGCAGTGTTTGTGGCCAGAATTTCTGACCACACTGCTTATACCATTTTCTGTTTATGTGCCTCTCCTGTCTACTAGCTCTATCTTTCATTGGTGTTTCCTTATCAGTCTTATCATTGTCCTTTCTTTTTCCAGTATATGAAATGGGGTACCTATCCCTGTTTTTCTTTACCAGCATGTATATGTTTAAGAGCCCACTCTGTCTATCCTTCTCCAACATTCTTACCCATTTCATTAATATCCTTCTTTTCATCTTCCCCCACTGCATATATATATATATATATATATATATATATATATAAAATGGGGTGACTATTCCTAAAAAATGTATGCATTGCATTCTCCAGCTTTTCTTTATGCATCTGTTCTGTCTGTACCTCTGTTTGCTATATCTTGCTATATCCCCCTATTTCCTCTTTCATCAACTTTCATTTAACTAATATGTGGCAAGGTGACTTAGCACCTGACACTATATGCATTTGCAATATGCTGCAGCTTTGTTGTATTCAGTACCCTGGGATAGCTTGCCTCACCATGAGCTGACTTGTGCTGCTTGCTGCCTTGAGTTACTGTGAAATATATATGTGAAAATCTCCGAGCACAGGATCCCAATAAAGGCAGACTCACTTGTTGTTCCTAGTCGAACCAAATGTAATACACACAGTGAAACAAAGGTTACAAAAGGTTTCTTGGACGATATTTTTATAGTTTGGAAGGGCACAGAGGTTGATATACCCAATGTTATGGAGTTTTTTAACAAATCTATTGAATTTCTTAGGTTTACTTATGAATTTAATACAGATGAGATACACTACCTTGATGTATGTATAGTGAAGGACATTTTGAATAAAAAATGCGTTTCAAGAATTTTTAGGAAGGCTTATTTTTCCACTCATATTTACATTATAGTAGTAATCATCCACCCCTACAGAAAAAAAAAAACATTATTAAAGGACAAATGGTCAGGGCAGCAAGGATGACCTCAGACTATGTTGATTTCAGAAATGAATTGGAATATGTACACCAACTATTTCTGCAGAGAGGCTACCCTGATACATTAATAAATTCTATTAAGGAAGAGGTGATAAAGGGATGGGGTACAAGATTTATTCCTCTATTAAATACCAAATATGACAATGTGAACCAAGGTTCAATATTAGATGACACTGAGACAAACAATGAGATCCATCAGATAGAAAAAACTACGCCTTTTTTGGTTATGACATACAATATAGGTACCAATACAATGAAAAAGGCTATTGACAAAACATGGGACATGTTCAGGAGTATGCCCAATAGATTAGACATATTTGACAAACGTTTGATGTACAGTTTTAAAAGGGGCTCCAATCTCAAAAATATTTTTGAGAAGTCTGGAAATGAGAATGGGGACCAGATGATTAAAAAGGGAACCTTTTGTTGTGGGAGATGCTCACAATGTACATTCATAGCCAATAAGGACATATTCTTCCAACCATCCCATTTAAGCTAAAAGGTAAGGGACATTATACTTGTTATACTAAAGGAATAGTTTACTTAGCATACTGTATATCATGTTGGGCATATTATGTGGGAAAAATAGAAAGACATCTTCGTCAGAGAATATACAAACATATGTATGACTTTAATAGAAGAAAGGAAACTAATGCACTTTATAGACATACCACAGTTTGTAAAAATGCAAATTTTAAATTTTGGATTTTGGAGATGCTACCTAAGAACAGTAGAGGGGGTGATTGGGAAAACAAGTTGTGTTTCAGGGAATTAATTTGGCAGTTGCGGGTGGATGCAACTAATCCACTTAGGATGAATGACCACATCTCCCTGTTACCAGCTTTAAAACTCAGAGCAAACAAAATAAAATAAAATAAAATATATAAAATACATATACAATGTACAAAGTATACATATATACTTACTATTAATATTATTATCATTATACAATATACAATGTTATATATTTAAATACTATGGATTTTTAAAAAAACAAATGCATTTATTTATTTATTACATACTACATGGTATACATTATATATGAAATTTATTTATTTCACTACAGTTATTAGTTTAGAATATTGTATTGTATTACAATTATTTAGACCATATTGTTTTATGTAATGGTTGATTTACTGTTTTAAGTATTTTTATGTATACATTTGGTATGCACAGGATGGAAGGTTCTGAGAAAATTCAGGTATGCTTGGCCACTATTAACCTGCACTTGCACTATGACTTTAACTTGTATTTCAATCAAAGCAATTAACTTATGAATGAACCAATTGTGTTTTTACATTGATTTCAATTTGACTATAAATTATAAAGCTGTATGTAATTATGTTGTTCTGAAGAAGTTTCAGGTCAGGAAATGAAAGTGCTAAACCTTCTGTAACCTTTGTTTCACTGTGTGGATTAAATTTGGTTTGACTAGGAACAACAAGTGAGTCTGCCTTTATTGGGATCCTGTTCTCGGAGATTTTCACATTTATTGGTTTTTCTTCGTCTACGTGGTCCATTGGTTTTGTGTTACTGTGAAATATGCAATAGGAAGCATGTGGGAACTACCTTGCTCTACAACCTATTACTTGCTTTAGTCTGCTTTGGTTTGCATGTGGCTTTGTAACCTTGTGTTTGTCTTGATATTGAAGCTCAACCATGTAGCTTTTTGGCATTTCTATACCGATCTACACTTCACACTGTAGTATATTACCACTAAGCATTGCAAGCTTTCTAAGCCATGCAGTACATCTTTATGAGTCCTGTATATTGTAGATGTAAGTTTTTTGGTGATTTACTGTCCCATTGGCATTCGTCACATCATGAAACTTTATTTCTTTTTCCACATCCTGATTAATGCCAAAGTACCACACATATAATATGGCTAAATCCTATATTCAGGGCATTCCAGGATGAGCTTGATGCAACTTATTGGTGTTACATTTATTATACAAGAGTTTCCTCATGTTTCATTAAGAGTTGTCCCAGATAACAAGGCTTTTCTCATTTTCTCAACCAATGTTAATGAATGAATGAATGAATGAATGAATGAATGAATGAATGAATGAAGGAATGAATGAATTTAATTAATTAATTAATTCATTAATTCATTCATTAACATTTTATTTCCAGTTCATTTCTACAAGGATTCTTTCAGATTTTGAGATCATATTTGAACTCCTCCATAAACAGTTATGGTCCATGTGGCCATTAAGTACCCACAGAAACCATGGCTTACCTAAACAGTACACACTGCAACAGGGTAACCAGATTTTTGCAGGGAGCACCCCTCTGCACCTCCACACGGAGGCCTCTCTACTTCTACTTCACACTTACTTAAGTATACTAACTGTGCAGTTAGAAATCAGTGAGGAATGGAAAAACACCCTGACTGTAACAGGAAATACAGTAACTGCACAAACTGTAATCGCACAGTCATATTATAGGTGCATAGGTAGGTACTAGGCTATTGGCCCTAGGGCCTATATAAGCATAGCCAAATGATACCCTGGCTTATGCCACCCATGAAAATTATTTTCCTGTGCCGCTGTCAAGCAGAGCCACAGAAGTGATCCCTGGGGTGAATTTCCTATCTCCCATCCAATCATCTAGATTTTTCTTGAAGAGTGCTAATGAGGAGCTTTGTTTGATATAGATAGGTAGTTTGTTCCAGAGTATGAGAAGTCTCTGGGACAGGAATCCATCCTCCAGCATGTTCTGTTTATTGGGGTGACAAGGTTTAGGTCCCTAGAGCATGTAGCTCGGAGGGATTAAGATTTCTTTAAGTGGAGCATGTCCAACAGCTCTGGGTTTGATATAGCTTTGTATGTTAGGCAGAGATCACCTCTGAGTAGGTGATATGTGACAGAGTAAAGCTGGAGTTGTTTTAGACAGTCTGCGTAGGGCATCTGTTTGAGGCCGGTAATCCTCTTTATGAGGTATTTCTGTGGCCTTTCCAGTTGTTGTAGATGTCTTGTGAGGTACATACAAAAAGGGGCGTTGTACTCTATAGTGGGTCTAATGAGTGATGAGTAGAGGGGAACAATAACCACTTTTTTCCTGGATGAGAAACCTTTTGTGATGAGGTGTGCCACATAGAAGAATTTCCTGACTACTGTGGCGATGTGATTATCATAGGAGAGACTGCTGTCCACCTGTGTCCCAAGGTCTCTTATCACACTTTTGGTGTTATGTAGACTACTGCCTATGTGGTAGTTCATGGGTACAGAGTTTTTACCAAAAGGGATGACAATGCACTTTTTGGCATTGACCTTTAGGCCACGGCTTTGAAACCAGGCATCTGTCTCAGTGAGGCCCTTTTGTAGAATGTCCACATTGTTAGGAGTTTTGATTATGGCTCCTAGTTTGCAGTCATCTGTGAACTTTGTTAGCCAAAGACCTTTTGTGTTAGCCTGTACTTCAGAGAAGTAGATACCAAACAGGAGAGGACCCAGGACTGAACCCTGTGGTACTCCACTTGTCACTGGTCTGAAGTTGGATTTGGAGTCTGCTACTTTCACAGTGTGGGTTCTGTCAGTGAACCAGTTGGCAACCCATCTTGTGACATAGGGATTTATACCTAGTTTAGTGAGTTTATCTATAATTCCAGAGTGGGGGATGGTGTCAAAAGCCTTGGCGAGATCTAGATAGGCTGTGTGCACCACCTTATCTTCATCTACAGCTTTGGTGACCGCTTCAAAGAAGTCTATCAGGTTTAGGAGACATGATCTGCCTTTCACAAACCCAAACTGGGTAGGGTCCAGAGTTTGGAGATTACCAATGTCATTGTTTATAAGTTCCATGATGATACATTCCATAGCCTTGCAGACCAGGCTCATCAGGCTAATGGGGCAGTAGTTCCTGGAGTCCATGGGGGCTCCCCCTGTGTGGAGTGGGTTAACTGTTGCTGTGCGCCATTCAGTGTGCACAAAGCCTGAGGTGAGACTATGATGGAACATGGTACTTAGATGGGGTGCCAGTTTGTTCCATAGTTCATGTAGAATGCAGCCTGGGATGTTGTCATGTCCCATGGATGCTGTGTTCTTGGCTTTGGAGAGTGTGTTTGTTATCTGTACAGCCGTGATTACAGGAACTTTGCTTTCTTCCACTATAGAGATGGGCCCTTTAGAGGGTGAGAGAGGGGTAAAGTTAGCACTGAACCTATCTGCCAGATTGTTGGCAATATCAGTTGTTTCGGTATATTTATTGCCATTGTGCTGTAACTCAGAGCAGATCTGAGTGTTGCCATTGAGATTCTTGACATAGCTATAGAATGCTTTGTGGTTGTCTTTAGAATCAGTGGCGATTTTGTTTTCATAACTAGCTTTGAAGGATTTTATGAGGGATCTCAGCTTCTTATTGAGGCTGACCAAGAGTTCCTCCAATCATGGGATTTTACTCTTTTTGGCAAAGGATTCTTTCTTCTGTTGTAGAGTTTGTTTATGTCAGGGGACCACCAGATTGGCTTCCTTTTATTGGAGGATAGCATCTTGGTTCTGTTAGGGATTGCATGATACATGCCCTCGTGTAAGTGCTTATAATGTGCATTTGCATAGGATTCAGCAGTCGTACCTCTATTGTCCATCAGCATGGGTGTCATGAAGTTAGCCGCTTCTGTCTTAAGAAGCGTGAAGTTGGCTTTGGAGAAATTTTTTATGGTGGTTTCTCTAATGGGGGTGGGGGGGGTGGGATGTGGATATCTAGGGTGATTAGCTTGTGGTCGGATCTGACCAATGAGGAATTGACCTCTGGTGTGGAACACCGGTTGCCCATGTTGGCAATGACCAGGTCTGGGATATTGCTGCCCCTGGTGGGGGTGTGGATAAGTTGATCCAAGGTGGTGGAATTTATGAATTCCAGAAAATGTTGAGCACAAGCACTGGTATATGAGTAGTTTTCACAGTTAATGGTGGGGTAGTTGAAATCACCCATTATTAGGTTGTTAGGTTGTACCCTAATATTTTCCAGTGTATCAAGAAATGAGGAGTGGGAATCCTGGGGCATGGTGGGGAATCTGTAGCAAGCTACAATTTGGATTGCAGTCTTGCCTAGAGTTAGTTGCACTTGGATAATCTTGGATGCATTATGCTGAGCAACTAGCCTGGAGGTGTGGATATCCTTAATGAATATGGACACGCCTCCGCCTTTAGTGTTTCGGTCCAGGTTAGGTGGCCAAAAGGTGTGGTATGAATTATAGCCTGGTAATAGCCTGGTAATGCAGGGGTGCTCTCTGGAGCCTTGAACCAGGTCTCTGTCACTGCAAAGATGTCGATGTTCTCCATTTTAAGGAGTGCCTCGAGTGAGTACATTTTGAGGTTTAGACTTCTAGCATTAAGTAGCATTACCCTCAGATTTTGCTTGCTTGTACCTGTTACGGTGGTGAATTTGTCAATTGAACCTTGACTAAAAAAGGCATTATAGGGGTGGCAAGAGCCTTAGTCAGCATCCTGAATCCCAAGGGCAACAGGTGCAGGCCATCTCTGGAAAAGCATTGTGGTTTGTCGATCATGTCATCCCAGGCAGACAGATACTGTATCCCCTTAGAATGACATCAGAAGCTTAGCCAATTGTTGAAGTCAATCATTTTGTCCTTGTACTGTGGTATCATTCTGGGTGATGGCAGGATGCTACTCAGGGCTAGGGTCATACCTGCCTGGGCTACAAGATCGGACAGCTCCTCCATGTCTCTTTTCATGTAGTCCAGGGAGGTACGTCTTAGGTCATTCACACCAACATGGACAATGACAGAGTCATATTTGTACTTGTTGTGGAGTGACCTGAGTGCATGCATTATGTGGCGGATCCTGGCACCTGACAGGCAGCTGACAGTAACTTTCTCCTTGATTAGCCTGGTGAGTGGAACATTAGCATGCCTGACTATAGAGTCACCTATGACTAGAGTGTTGGGTACGTTGTTATGCCTTATGGGCTATGGTTGAGTGGCACACTGAGTTTGTGGGCTGTCATTTGTGTTGTGTTGGGGGTGGAGGTTGCTTGGGTTTCTGCTTTGGAGGTCCCTGTTGCTTGGGAAGATTTTTATTGAGAGCCTCCATGAATGTAGGTGTGTGTTTTGTGTTTCTATGTGTGTGTTTTGGTGGTGTAGGTTTTGAGGGACTATGTGATGAGTGTGGTGTGGTGCAAGTGTTTACCTTCTCCTCTTGACTGTCTAGTCCAGTCTTGGGTGAAGAGAGCTTTGCTTCCAGTTTGGCTATATAAGTGCATCTCTCACAGGTTGTAGTGTTGGGTGGTAGGAGGAGAGGGTTGTCTGCGTACATGAGGCAATTGCTGCATTGTCCCAAGATGCCCAGATTCATCGGGTAGACAGGAGAAAACACTGGGAGCTGACCCTTAGACATGCCTGGATAAGTGCTTATTTATTAAGTGCTAAAAACTGTTTTCCTCTAGACAAGTGAGGAAAGTTGAGTGCTGTAGTAATTTGTAGCTTATTTAGTGCTTACAATGAGTTCTGAACAAGTGCTGAGCTCAAAGAAACAGATTTGAGTACTGAAACAAGAAAACTGGCTAGTTCTAAGAAATAAAATTAAGCTAGAAGGCTTCTCTCCAACACAGAAAGGTTTGGGGGCTCAGAAGCTTACAAACAGCCCTGGATACAGTAAATCTGTATCTGAGAAAGAACAAAAGTAAGGTGAATGTTACATGATGGAACATAGAAATGGTACAAACATTTACAGGAGAATTAATTTCAAAATATTAATCACGATTTTGTCAGTGTTAGTAATGTTCATTTGTTTCATTGCTTTACTTTTATCTTGGTTAATGTTAAAGGATTGCATAATGTTATTGCACACAAGTGTTTTATGAAAAAAAAAACTCAAGTAATTTTGCATCCCCATGCCTTCTAGGAATGTTGTAATGCACGCTTTGCTTAATCTTGACATTAAGCCTTACATTTTATGCAAACTGCTTACCAAATTGCGTTCACATCACCACATGGCTTCATTTTAACTGCACTGAAAAATACTTAGCCAAACAGACCTGTAGGATTAAGGAGTACCAGGGACTATTGCTGTGATTTGTAGTTTTTGGATAATAACCACAAAACACGATGGAAAACGGAGAAACGAAAGAAGACCAACCAATAACTGCAATATGTTCCCCATTGTACAGAACCCAATGAAGGCTGTCCCACGAGCATAGAGGTAGATGGTGGTTCACAAAATCAAGTAGACTCTTCAGTCCAGAAGTAACAAACACCAATTTCATTGGTAAAATGCAGTGGTTCCATTAAGCGCTTAGATTTCCAAAAGTACAGAAACTTCCTCAGAATGTTTTGGATAATACTTCACTTGTACTGTATAGGAGCATAATAAGAAGACAGAAATATTCGTGCCTTGATTCCATCTAGAGTTTTTTTTTTTTCTCCAAGATGTGCAATACTGTTACCAGTGAGCATATATATACATTATACCAGCATGGTGTAACTGCATTATTTTAACAACACCTCTGCCCTTTTTCTGGTCCACTATATGTCCTAACTAGTTTCCAATTGTAAACTGCATTCTGTATATGCCTTACTTCTCCCTGACAGCATTATATCTGTTTTTCCAGACCTGACTTCAGGCATTCCCACAATGCCATCATACTTATGCTGGTAATCAC
>NC_056729.1:171686923-171706500 GCF_019279795.1 Protopterus annectens | reverse complement strand
CTCAAAAAAAAAAGGGAATCAAATGCGATTAGCAGTTACGCTAATCAAGTTAAAAAAAAAAAAGACTCCTGCTAGCATTACTTTAAATCGCTAAACACTAACACCAACAACACAATGCAACAAAATGCTAATGACTCGAAACCATCTATATGATGTTGTTCTAACATATGCTACATACAGAGAAACATCGTACAGAAGCATCCACAAAGTTTACAACAATTAAATCTACATCCGAGACCTAGTGCCATACTTTTATCACTACAGGATTTTAATTTTAATTACAAGCAACTTTAGCTCAGTTAGGAAAATAATGCTGACTTACCAATTTAGCAGATCTCAGGAAAAAGACGATACGAGCAGAGCTTCCCACAACAGGTTCCTTCAGCAAAATAGTGCCTACTAGAAACAGCAACAGGAAAAGAACTACCCTCGCTCCTGCAGCTCTATTTGAGGACTCCAAGGCTAGGGGAAGGACAAGGCATCGGTAACGTCACAGAATGGGTGGGTTTGATTGTTTGAGGCCAGCCGTGGTGATGTCACTTCGGGAGGAACTTTAAAAAAAAAATACCAAGAATGCATGGCGTGATGGCGTGAGTAATTGGAAGACACCGGCCAGTTTGTCTCAGCGAGAGAATCTTTTAGAAGCGGAAACACTCACTGTACGCTAAGTTAGGCTTGTTTGGAAAAAGTCAGGGGAATTAAAATTTTTTAAATGACGCTTTGTTGATCATTAATGCACGAATGTATATATAGGGATGAAAAATGCAGGGAAGTTGAGGAATTCATTTTAAAAAGGCGTTGTACTCCTTTAAGTTTCACTCTCCCACCCCTCCCTGGATTTTCTTTGCCTCTATCTGCCTCTCTCACTCCCTCTCTGGTGGATGTGGAGACTTACACCTGCTTTGCTTAGCCAGCAGCATGTGTATTTTAAATGATGCTCATGATCAGCTGATGAGCTCTGCATGAATTGCAGTCCCCCTCTAGCTGATTGCATTTGGAACAGCTGTGGTAACATTCCCATAGCCAATTGCATGAAAACATACACCAGTATCTAGGGTACATCATGTTGTTGTTGGGCCTTTCATTCACTGTGAGCAGGAACTTGATCTGTTGTTTGCTAAACAGCATCTCAGAAGGATTGGGGATTTACCTATAACAACATACACTGTGCAAACAGGCCAACAAACAGGAGGGGGTGTGAGTATGACCTGAATACAGACTGTAAGTGCTGCTATATTGCATTTGGAATAATGTTGGTTTAACAGTGCGGGTGTGGATATGGCTGTCCTACATGTTTTAATACCTGCCATGTCAGTGTTATGTTTATGAGGGAACACCCATCTGTAGGGTCATCTGCAGACTGGCCAGTGTGTGGTGCCTTTTGTTTTAGGTGTTACCCACAGAGCACCTATCTGTGAACTGCAGAAGGTAGTGTGAGAATTGCAGTCTGTAGATGGTGACAGCTGTGAGAGTTACTGACTTCATATCCCTCATAGGACATATGTTGCAACAAACCCTGTTACAATAGTAAATGTATGAGGTTATCACAGCAACATGTCAATATTGGTCCTGTGTATGTGCCTTCAGCCACAACCCTGTCAACCTTTTGTACATATGTCATGCAGTAAGGGGTGCATATGTGCTGTACACCATAATTAGTGACATCATATTTGATAACAAGCCAGTGAGATATCAGACTGCTACACATGTTATGTATAGTAGGGGTTATATTTGATGACATAACCTGGACATTCTGTGGTTTTGTGTACAGTACTGAGGTCTGTGTACTTATGGTGATTGTTGTCAGTATGTGTATTGTTAATATGTACCTTGGCCAGTGTACAGACTGTGGTAGATGTCATTGTTTTTGGTCCTGTTTTATCTGATGTTACATGCTGCTCCACTGTATGTTACCCTATCAGCTTACATGTTTGTAGGGCCATACACGCACATGTCCCATACCACAGACAGGCACTGGACCACACTGTGTAGCAGCCCAGTATATGTAGGGTTAGTGTGTGAGTGGCACATATGAGGTTGGTGTTGAACAGATATTCAATATACTGTAATACACTAGCATACCATATGTGGCTGTGGCTGTGTTCACATTGGTTGTGGTTATGCACTTTCACACAGGTGTATGTTACTCAGTGATGTGGCATGCCTGTAGAGCCTGCTATATATGCAGGTACATGTGCATTCCCCTATAGGAAATGTAGGCCAGTGTTGAGTCGGTCTGACTGTAGCATGCACAGTGCTTTGTTACATGCCTAGCAGCTTAGTGTACTTACCCAGTGAGACGTAATGTCCAGATACTTGCCTGATGCACTGCTGCCAGGACACCATAACAGTCATGCATGTCAGACAGAGCAGTGGGATGCTGTACAGATGTATATCAATATCTAGTGGGTAGTATGTGGCCATGGCATCTCTGTATCAATGTTTATTATGTGGCAGGACAGACAGGGATGTGAGACTGCATAACCTATGGGGGCACATGTATACCAGTAGTTATGTGTTATATCCATCTACATGGCTGTTAACATCCACATTGTCAGGATTGGTCCACACGTCTTGCACTAAGGGGTTATATATATACCTCTGGATTGTCCAGAGTGTGTCAGACTGTCCACATATATTGGCCATTATCTCTGCTGTAGTCCACAGGAGCATTACGTGCTAGCAGTGGTACTGTACTATGATGTCCTTAGGATGTCTGTCAGTAGCCAGTGATGCACATGTTAAAAGCAGATGTGATCTGCCACACACACCATGTCTGTGAAGACATTCCCTATTACAGTAGCAATAGTCTACAAATATACCTGCTATACATACCTGACATCCCCTTGCACTATGAAGTTTGGACTATAGGGGCTGAGGTAGGGCTACACTCCATGTTCAGGACATATGGTGAAGATATATGTACGTATAATAATCCAGATATCTATATAGACATACACATATACATATCACCATACAGAGATGGATATGGATATGTACATAGATATACATATAAACACCCAGATATATACATATACAGAACAATATATGTCTACACATATACAGATATTGATACATATGCAAATATATGAATGGATATCTACATATATATTGACAGTAGTAGGCATATCAGAATAGATATGTATGCACATATAGTTACTGATATCTACATATATACCAACATAACTAGGCATATCTGTACACATAGGATGTGCATACATATATAGCTATATATACATACACCTATATATACATGTATGTATATCAATATATACATATATTTATATATACATATATGTATATGGCAGTGCTACAGAAGCCTGAAAGCCCAAAACCCTGAAGACCATCAGGGGTGAGCTGCCTTAAGGTATATGTGTATACATTACCATACAATCCACCTTGGGTAAATGCAGGCCTACTGCCACCTGTCATACAGACTTTTCTGTTTGTCAGTGTGCTTGTGATGGTGTCAGTTATGCCTTGTTATGTAACAGTTACATCCCATTGTGTCAGCTGAGGTCTTTACCCCCTAGAGATTGTCTACATAGTGTAGATAGAGGCTGCTGAACTCTACATCTGAATTACTTACTGTTGATTGTTTGGTATCCTGTGGCCAAGTCTGTCTTGACTATTGTAATACTTGATGGCCTTAGCCTGTACAGCAACATTTGTTAACTTTTCCAGACTACTGTATTAGTATAACTGTTTCACAGTTGCATTACTCAGTTTATATGGATGTCCGTGTCTAAACAGCTATATGACATGGCATATACAACTGCAATAGAACACAAATAAAGCTTTCCCATATATGCAAACCTGTGTTTGGTGTTATATCCTTTGCTCTCTGTGTGGGTATATATTGCAGGCAAAGATTGTCATTTGAAGAGTGGCTCATATAGTCTCCAGTTGGTAAGGTGGTAACTGTAGGAAAAGTGGCTGTTCCATATTGTGTGCACCTTCTACATATGTATCTTACTATACATATATCTGCGTGTGTATGTGTAGTTACACACATATAAATATATTTATATATATATATATATATATATATATATATATATATATATATATATATATATGTATATGTATATCTGTATCTGCATATATGTGTCTGTGTATATGTATCCTAGGGATGTTGATTGCTACGACATTGTACATTCTCTCTGGGAGCCAGACTGTACTGCATAATATGTTACTGATACCAGCCTGACATCATACAGGTGGGATGGAGTACTGTTATCATCTTTTGCCCATGTTGTGTCAGGTCCTGGGTATCGGGGCTGCAACAGTTGGTAGTGTATTGCAGGAAAGATGTGTGTGACTGTTGGGGGGGTGAATACCTAATCTTACAAGACGTATGTTGTTTGGGGCCTCTCAACCCCAGTAACGGTGCATGTTGACATATATGTTTATGTTATGTTCCCATTGTTATCTACAGATGTATGTCCGCATATACCTATATATATATATATATATATATATATATATATATATATATATATATATATATATATATCTATATCTATATTTATATATCTGCTTACATATATATATATATATATATATATATATATATGATTTTATATATATATATATTGCTGTATATATGTAGGCGAATAGATGTAGGCATATATATCTATAGATGTATGCATTTGTATGTATATATGTTTATGCATATATATATATATATATATATATATATATATATATATATATATACATATATATATATATATATATATATATATATATATTTATTTAGATAATAATATTTATACACACACACACACACACACACACACACACACACACACACACACACACACACACACACACACACACACACACACACATATACATGTTGGAATACATTCCCTGTATTGTTGAATGACTGGGCTAGATGATATGTTTGTGAAAACATCAGACTTATGTATATTTGACATGGCTTAGTGGTAAATCACTTTGGCTATGGTGTGTAGGGTCCTGAGTTCGAGCCTTGCAGAGGCTATTTATTTTGTTGCTGAGCAGAACAAGGGCCATTGGATACAGAGTGGTTAAGGCACTTTTGAGCAGTTGTAAGCGGGTTTGCCCGGATTTGCGCATAGGTAAGCACTGCTAACTTCTGATTACAGTTTCTTATACTCAATTAACTTTTAAATTGCTTAACCTGTGTAGGCATTGCTTACCCCCATGCAAACAGGCTTAAACTCACATACTGCTGCTTTAAAGTGCTTAATCCCGCTTACCCCCACACTAATTTCTTTAAAAGAAAAGAAAAAAGGGTTGATAGGAAAGTAGTGAAAAAGGGGCACAAAGAGGGAAAGACAGTAGGAAAATAGATAGGGATGTGCAGGAAGGGAGTAGGAAAGGTCCATAGCTGCCCAAGTCTTCTACAGCAACAGCTGTGCATATATAATGAATTTGGAGGTAGATTTGTACACTCAAACCCCTGAGGGAGGGGTGAGGACAACAATAATATGTTGTTATGCCAATTAGACCTGATTACATGTGTCCATTGGACATGTGCAAAATGGACAGCTATGGTATGGGGCGTGATTTTATTTTTTTGGGTACAGATTCCCTTTTTTTAAGGTGAGAGTGGGATGTTGGGGAGGGTTAGTAGGTATATGTGGAGAGATAAGTTGAGTAGGTTAACAGACAAGACAATCAGATGCATACAGGAGTGGTATATGAAACATGTGGGGGGTAAATACCTTGATGGGGAGGGGTGTTGGGAAATCAGAAGCCCATGAGCCCCCTAGTGGTTACAGTGGGACTGAAGTCCCCACCCATGGGCAGTCACCACTGCACATTCACAGCCCCTATGGTGGCTGTGCTGGGGGCTGAGTCACAAAGCCAGACCGATGCTCTAGTCGCGTCAAGCAGCCCTCGAGCTGGCATAGATCACCAAATTGCTGGTTGAGATCTGTACGCACCACGACCCAGACCTGGCGATGAGTGACAAGTACCTGTCTGTGCCCGCTCCTGGAGGGGGCGAGCCCCATCCCCTGAGGCAGTTCCACTCGAAGGTGGTGCAGGACCAATGGACGAGGAGGTCCCAGGTTGGGCCCCAGACATGCTGGTGCCTGGTGCCATGGCCAGCTGAGGTGGGACAGGTGGGTCCACTGGGACTGGCCTTCCCAAATGTGCTATAGTGTTTAGATTTTATCATCATATGTGGGTTAGTAATAGTAAACACATTCCAGGGTTAGGTATAACAGCGTTCATAGATATTTCCATTAACCCAGACATCAGATATGGAACAGCTGCATAGCAAACAGATCACAAGCATATATGGGACCAAAGTGGTAATAACAACAGCATGCAGGTACATTGCTGGCACCATGTCACCAATGTTGGAATAATTCAATATAGCACATGCATGGAAACAGATATAAATGTTTATTAACCTATATGGCATGATCAGAACATTGGAGACATTACATACCAGTTGGAGTGGGTATGCAGTTTATTGTTAGAGATATGGTGGGGGGAGAGAAAGATGTCAATTAACCACTAGTATATTCCTGTAGTCCACATTACATTCACAGTCAGTGCTGTTATCTGTACCTTACAAGTATTATTACACTACCCTATAGCCTTAGTTTGGACAGTGATATGGCTGTTGTCATTGTTATACATGAACCGGTTTTACCTGCAGTATACACCTCTTACCTGGTATATCTGAGGAGGAAATGTTTGTTAACACTAACTGTTTCTACACATACTCCCAGATTCCAGGTTGATGTTGTGCACATAGCTATCCAATTCTTTTTGCACAGACTCTGGCCATGTCTTGACCACATGCAGGTGTACTGGGACATATCTAGACTATTGCCCTCTTCATCCTTTATTGACTTGACACACACATATACATGCTTTCCTACACAGTTATATTGTGCAGCACAGTGTGGGTGATGGTGATCAGTGATACTTTATTATTCAGAGAAACTACAACACTCACTATTCCCTACAATACCAGAGTACACAGTACCAGTACAGGGTATGAAGTGTTTTATTTCTGGGCACAGTGTTTGTATCCAATGTACCTGTGGGAGAAATGATTGCTAGCACAACCTAATTGTTGCCACATAAAGTTCCAGATTACACATTAGTATTATGCACATACATCTCAATCTGTTACTATAAACACTCTGGTCACAGCTTGACAACATCGGGGTGTAGATAGGACATACTTGGCTTATTACTCTCCTTACAGTTTCAGGAGTTGCTACATTGACAGGTTTGTTCTCATAGATGTTTGACAATCACTTGTATTCCCTGTTGGCTGGCTAAAAATCTGGGATCATCCCACAGATTTCCCAAGGGGACAGGGGGACAGGCAGCAGATATGGGCCCATATACTGGACATCCTGTCCTTATCTGTACAGTTGTGGGGTATGATTCTCTATGCAGCCTACTTCCACTCCCGGGATTCAGACCATGGCTGTGTCTGCTACAACTTACAGACTGTCCATCAGAGTTGTGTGTGCTATATAGATATTGCTGTATATCTCCTCTCTACTTTCTGTCTTATAATTATCCTGTGCTTTGTCATTCTGACCTTGTATTACAACACTCTTATACTGATATCCTAGACAGTTATATTTGTAGGACAGTGTGGGCAACAGTGATGACTAATACCTCATTATTCAGAGCAACTGCATCAGTCACAAAGCCATACAATACCAGTGTAAACAGTACCAGTACAGGGTAACATTCTTGTATTTCTGGGCACAGTATTGGTATCCGACAGACCTGTGGGAGAACTGTTTGTTAGCACTACCTGAATGTTGCCAAGCACAGTACCAGATTACACATTAGTGTCATGCACATAAGTCTCACTCTGTTACTGTACACACTCTGGCCACAGGTTGACAACATGTAGGTGTAAATTGGGCATATGTGGCTTCTTATTCTCATATGGTTTTGGGGAGTTGCTAGTGTGCCAGCTTTGTTCTAATAGATGTGTGTCAATCAATTGTAATTCCTGTTTGCTGCTTATACGTCTGGGATCATCCCACTGATTTCACAGGGGGACAGTTTGACAGGCACCAGATATGGGCCACTTTACTGGACATTCCGGACATATCAGTACAGTTGTAGGGTATGATTCTGTATGCAGAGTACTCCCAATGCCAAGATTCGAACCGTGGCTCTGTGAGCTAAAAATATAACAGCTCACATCTCCATTGCATGTGCTATTCGGGTTCTGTTGTCTGCCTTTTCCCTGTTTTCTGTCTATGTGTCCCTCAGCCCTCAGTTGTACTAAATGTCTTCTGGGGATTACACCAGTCATATACAGGCATGTATATGTATGAACATATGAAAAACATACTATGTTTCAAATGTGTTATCACAGATTCTGTGAATAATTTTTTTATATATTATATTTCATAAAAAGTTTGTTAAAGTTGATCTGACATCATTTCCTGTAGTATTGTATAAAACGGGAGTGTGGGAGATCTCCCGTTTTTTCTGAAGAAGTTCACGTGTAAATTAAAGTGAAAGAAAGCGCTAATTCCTATCTGGCTTTGTGGAGTCCTTCCAGTTGTGCTGGCTGCTGTTGATTTTTTTCGTTTTTTAACAACCTTGGATATAGAATATATTTTTGTGACTATGGATATCATTTCTTTATTTACAGTAATACCAACTATTGGGGCATTGAAAGAATATGTGATATATTGAATGAAAATCAGATATATAATAGTACCAAAATTAATTTGATCTGTGAATTGTTGGATATTATATTGGATAACAATGTTTTCTCATTCAATGAGAGATTCTATCTACAGAAATTTGGCATAACAATGGGCACGGCGTGCGCAAACAGCTACCCCAACTTAATATTAGTAGCATGGGAAAATGAGTTTGTATTAAACAGCAATATATATGCAGAGAAAATTCTGTTACACACGGTTTGTAGACGATGTTTTTTTGTTGTGGGGGGGTACCATTGAAGAATTGCAATGCTTGCTAGATTATTTACATAGTACCACAGATTTCCTTAGATTCACATATAAATATTCCCATGAAACTATTGAATTTTTGGATGTCTCTGTTAAGAAGACACATTTAAATGAGATAGTCACAGAAATGTACAGGAAACCTACACGCAAGAACAATATCTTACACAAGGCGAGTATGCATCCTGCACATGTACATAAGCATGTCATAAAAGGACAATTCATGAGAGCTAGTCGATTACACAACACTAATGAAGGCTTAAATGATACAGTTACAGCTCTAAAGAAAGAGTTTAAAGACAGAGGCTACAGTAACAGAGACATCAATAGTAGCATTAAGAATATAGGTTCATAGGTTCATAGGTTCATACTAGGCTATCTGCCCGAGGGCATTTACAAGCCTAGCCCATAGTTTTGTGGCTTACGCCACCCCTTTATGCCCATTATTTTGCTGTGCCTCTGTCGAGCAGTGACACTGAGGTAATCCCTGGGGTATATCTGCAATCTCCCATCCATTGGTCAAGATTTCTCTTGAACAAGGCCAGCGAGGTGCTCTGCCTCACATATACCAGGATTTTGTTCCACAGCATAGGGAGTCTTTGGGTGATGAATCTATCCCTCCAGCATGTCCTATTAATAGCCGTGTCGAGGTTTAAGTCTCCCGCCCTTGTGGCTCTGATGGATCTAGATTTTTTGAGGTGAAGCATGTTCATCAAATCAGGGTTTGACATGGCCTTGTATGTCAGGCACAGGTCACCTCTGAGCAAGCGGTAAGCGACTGAATAGAGCTGGAGTTCTTTCAGTCGGGCAGCATAGGACAGATTTTTGAGACCATTTATCCTTTTGGTGAGGAACTTTTGTGGCCTCTCCAGCTGCTGTAAGTGTCGGGTCAGATACATTCCGAATGGGGCATTGTACTCAATCATTGGTCTGATGAGTGATGAGTATAGGGAGACTATGACCTCCCTTGATCTAGATGTGAATCCCTTCATGATAAGGTGGGCAATGTAGAAGGTCTTCCTAACTACTTTAGCAACATGGGTGTCGAATGACAGGCTGCTGTCAACCTGGGTCCCCAGGTCCCTGATAACTTCTTCTGTGCTCAGTGGATTGCCACCTATATGGTAGCTAGGGGTAACCTTGTTTTTCCCGAAGGGTATGACTATGCATTTTTTGGCATTTAACTTCAGGCCATGGCTCTGGCACCAGTTATCCATTTCTGTGAGACCCTTCTGAAGGATATCTGTGTCAGATGTGTTTTCGACTACAGCACCCAGTTTGCAGTCATCTGCAAACTTTGTCAGCCATAACCCTCCTGTGTTTGCTTGTACTTCAGAAAAGTAGATGCCAAACAAGAGTGGGCCCAGGACTGAGCCCTGTGGGACACCACTTGTGACAGGCTTTGAGTCTGACATGGCGCCAGCAACTCTGACCCTGTGGGTTCTGTCACTCAGCCAGTTTGCAACCCATCTTGTGATGTATGGGTTAACATTTAAGCTGATGAGTTTTCAATGATACCCGAGTGGGGTATTGTATGAAGGCCTTCGCCAGATCGAGGTAGGCTGTATGGACTGCCTTTCCCTCATCAATGGCCTTGGTGACTGTTTCGAAAAAGTCAACCAAGTTTAAAATGCATGATCTGCCTTTGACAAAGCCAAACTGGGTTGGATCCAAAGTCTGCAAATTCCCTATGTCTTTATTTATGAGATCCATTATGATCCTCTCCATGGCTTTGCAGATAAGGCTTGTCAAGCTAATGGGCCGGTAATTTCCAGGGTCGGTGGAGGCACCGCCTTTGTGAAGTGGGACCACAGTCGCTGTGCGCCACTCCCTGGGTACGTATCCAGAGGTGAGACTACGATTAAACAGCTGTCCTAACTGTGGGTTTAATTCCTCATTGAGTGCGTGGAGCACACAGCCGGGGACACCATCAGGTCCCATGGATGCTGTGTTTTTTGCCTTGGAGAGAGCAGTTCTCACTTGGGCGTTAGAGATGTTTGGGGGGCTGCAATCGTTTGGTATAGATATCTCTCCTTTTGGGGGGGGGGAGAAGTTAGCACTGAACCTGTCAGCCAGTATGTTGGCAATGTCTGTAGGATCAGTAATCTTCACATCATTTTGAACTAATTCTGAGCATATCTGGGAGTTTCCTCCCAGGTTTCTAACATAGCTAAAGAAGGCCTTATGATTGTCTTTTGAGTCTTTAGCTATTTTTCTCTCAAAATTTGCTTTGGATGATTTTATGAGAGCTCTTAGTTTTTTACTTATAGTGATCAAAGGTGTCTTACCTTTTAAGGATTTTGCTCTATCTTGTAGTAGCTTCCTCCTTTTGTTGTAGAGTTTGTTTATGGCTGGGGTCCACCAGACTGGATGCTTGCCTTTGGTACAAAGAGTCTTTGTTTTGCTTGGGATTGCCATATCCATGGAGTCCTGCAGGTGCATGTAGAAGGCATTTGTAAGTGATTCAGCGGCTTGAGTACTGTTTTCCGCCGGCTCGGGGGCCTTAAAGGAGACCACACTAGTCTTTAGAAGTGTGAAGTCGGCTTTTGAGAAGTTCTTTACTGTGGTCTTTTTTATTTCAGGAGGGGGTGGGATGAGGACCTCCAGCGAGATTAGTTTGTGATCTGATCTCACCAGTGAGGGGTATACTTCTGGTGTTGAACATTGTGCTCCCATGTTCGTGATGATGAGATCAAGTATGTTTTCTCCTCTTGTGGGGATGGTGACTAGTTGTTCCATGGCATTTGAGTTTATGAATTCCAGGAACTTTTGGGCTAGGGTGTTTGGGCTTGAGTAGTGTTCCCAGTCTATATTAGGGTAATTGAAGTCACCTAGTATGATGGTGTTTGGAGATACATTTATTCCTTCCAGTGTTTTCAGGAAAGCCATGTGAGGTTCCTGAGTTTGTGAGGGTGGCCTGTAACATGCTACAATTTGCAGAGCAGTCTTGCCTATGGTTAATTGCACCTGGATGGTCTCCGATGCATTGTGCGTTGCCACCAATCTTGAGGTGTGGGTGTCCTTGATGAATATGGATACCCCCCCCTCCTTTCTTGGTATTGTCCGGATTTTGGGGCCGGAATGCATGATATGAGGTAAAACCTGATAGTGCTGGGGTGTTCTCAGGAGCCTTGAACCAGGTTTTTGTCACAGCACAGATATCGATGTTCTCCATACTGAGAAGGGCCTCGAGTGCTTGCATTTTGAGATTGAGACTTCTGGCATTGAGCAGCATTACCCTTAGTTTTTTTCCTTTTTTGTGTTCTAGGGTAGTAGGTTTAGAATTTGAGCCTTGCCTAAAAAAGGCACTATGGGGGTGGCAAGAGCCTTTGCCAATATCCGGAATCCCAGGGTGACAGGTGCAAGCCGTCCCTTGCGAGAAACAGCGTGGCTTGTCCAGCATGTCATCCCAGGCAGACAGACATTGGATCCCCTTTGAATGACACCAGAGTTTAAGCCAATTGTTAAAACTGATCATCTTATCTCTGTATTGTGGCATCATTCTTGGTGAAGGTAGGATACTGCTCAAGGTCAGGGTCATACCTGCCTGGGCTACATAATCAGAGAGCTCCTCAACGTCTCTTTTCATGTAGTCCAAGGAGGTACATCTCAGGTCGTTTACACCAGCGTGGACAATGACTGAGTTGTACTTGTACCTGCTGTTGAGAGACCTGAGTGCTTGCGTTATGTGGCGGATTCTAGCGCCCGACAGGCAGCTTACTGTGACCTTCTCCTTACTCAGTCTGGTGAGCGGGACGTCAGTGTGTCTGACTATGGAGTCACCAATGACTAGTGTGTCTGGCATTGTGTTTGGCCTTAAGGGCTGTGACTGTTTGACACTCTGACTGTGAGGTCTATGTGTTGCAGGTGTTGTGTTCTGAGGTGGTAGTTGTTTGGGTGTCTGCTTTGGTGGCCTCTGCTGTTTTGGTAGATTTTTGATCAGAGCCTCCGAGTATGTCTTTGTGTGTTTATGTGTATGATTTGAGGTTGTGATGGTACTATGTGAGACTGGGTCTATAGTGTGTGTGATAACCTTCTCCTCCTGTCTGGTCTTGCCAGTCCTATGTTGAGAGAGCTCAGCCTCCAGTTTGGCCATATAGTTGCATCTCTCGCATGTATTTGTGTTTAGTGGGAGGAGGAGAGGGTTGTCTGTGTACATGAGGCAATTGTAACATTAACAACGAAAATTGCAGCCAACTGGAAAAAGTTTTTACTTCTTTTTAGACAGATTCTGGTACCTCGGCCTTCGCCTTCATTGGAATAAATTATTCTAAATCACACCAGCTTATATATACACCAGTTATTCCAATTAAACAATTAAATGGGTTCATCAATTAAGCAGTTTTAAAAAACTTTCAAATTTAACATATATTATTAATTTATAATATTATTTATCATAACATATTATTATAAACTTTTATACATTAATATTTAAATTTCTAAATTCATACCATTTGGAAACAGGGTTTTATAATTTATTATAAAGTTAGATTCCATTCTCAGTAATTTTTTCTGAAAATTAATGTTTGCCCCCCCACCCCCCTCTGGTTTTGCCAAAACACTAAATACAAGATCCTCACATCCACCATCATGAAATTGATGAAAATGGTTAGCTACTGGACTATCCAGTCTACCCCTCCTGATATCTCCCATATGTTCCATGATTCTCAATTTTATTTTTCTTTTTGTCTGCCCTATATACCATTTTCTTACTTCACAATTACAACCTATTATATAAATCACCCCAAAGGAATTGCAACTGAAATGATCAATGACATTATATTTAACGCCATTTATCATATTACCATCCAAATTCACAATTTTACAACATACTTTACAACGTCCACAAGCATAAGCTCCAGCATTATGAACTCTAGCCCTCCTGCCTTTATGCCTAACCAACTCTTTTAAATTACTGCATCTAGCATAAGAGAAAATGATATCATTAGGGATAATGGTTTTCAAAAAATTATAAAACCCTGTTTCCAAATGGTATGAATTTAGAAATTTAAATATTAATGTATAAAAGTTTATAATAATATGTTATGATAAATAATATTATAGATTAATAATATATGTTAAATTTGAAAGTTTTTTAAAACTGCTTAATTGATGAACCCATTTAATTGTTTAATTGGAATAACTGGTGTATATATAAGCTGGTGTGATTTAGAATAATTTATTCCAATGAAGGCGAAGGTACCAGAATCTGTCTAAAAAGAAGTAAAAACTTTTTCCAGTTGGCTGCAATTTTCGTTGTTGGTGTTTCTTTTGGATTTATCTTCATGTGTTTTTCTATTATGCAATTGTAACATTGCCTCAATATTCCCAGGTTCACCAGCTGAGCAGGAGAGGACACTAGCAACTGATCCCTCGACATGCTAGAAGGAATAGACAAAAAACTTTAAAAGAGATTCCGGGGGTTGTGGGTGACCGAGAAATGGGGTTTGCCTTTTTGGGGTACTATCTATAACAAGAGTGCTGTATCAAGGTGATAAGTACTGTAGGAGCAAGTGCTAGGTTTTACAGATAGAGTATAGTCTACTTGGAGTCAAGTAGAGATGATCTTTTTAGTTATAGGATACGCTGATTAGATCAGTAGTATAGTTCGAGGAAGGTAGTTTTAAGGGAAAATTTGAAGAGTGGACTTTAGGTAGCCCGAATAGATTAAACCTGCTTAACCGCCGGTGGCAACTCCGCGCTAAAGCGTGCTTTATAGCAGGGGGCTGGAAAAGACAGGAAATGACCCAAAATGGCCAATAAACTACAAGTTACTGCCTTAAACCACTCCTCTAAGGACAAACAGGCAGCTCAGTACTCCCCACTCTCACTGGTGAGTAAAGAAACTTCCCCCTGACCAAACAAGGAAAATGGAGAAACACAGGAACCAAGACAAAGCCCAGGGATCAGCAAAATCTGGTCTCTGGAACACTAGTTAGGAAAGTATGGAAAACAAGGATATTTTTTTTTTGTTTTTTTCAAGTTTTTTTTTACAGAAAGGCAGAAAACACAATAAATGCTATAATTTTCAACTAATTGCTATCAAAAGCTAGTACACTTGAGTGTATTAGCCTGTAGTTTAACTTTTAGGCAAAACTTAAACTAGCAAGTGCAGTAAACAGTTTTAGCTTATAAAGACAGTAAAAACAGTGCAAACTTTGATAAAACAAGCAAAAACAGTAGTCGAAAGTCACAAAAGGTCGAAAAAGCCAAGGAAAATACTTAAAATCTGGAAAGGTAGTCTTTTCTGGTCTCTGCTGCTAGAGGAACACTGCTGGCCACCACGAGGAGCTGTGCTGAGTTCTCAATAGCTGGAAAAGCCCACCAAAACGCCCTTTATAGCAGGGGCTGGAAAAGACAGGAAATGACCCAAAATGGCCAATAAACTACAAGTTACTGCCTTAAACCACTCCTCTAAGGACAAACAGGCAGCTCAGTACTCCCCACTCTCACTGGTGAGTAAAGAAACTTCCCCCTGACCAAACAAGGAAAATGGAGAAACACAGGAACCAAGACAAAGCCCATGGATCAGCAAAATCTGGTCTCTGGAACACTAGTTAGGAAAGTATGGAAAACAAGGATATTTTTTTGTTTTTTTTCAAGATTTTTTTACAGAAAGGCAGAAAACACAATAAATGCTATAATTTTTGACTAATTGCTATCAAAAGCTAGTACACTTGAGTGTATTAGCCTGTAGTTTAACTTTTAGGCAAAACTTAAACTAGCAAGTGCAGTAAACAGTTTTAGCTTATAAAGACAGTAAAAACAGTGCAAACTTTGATAAAACAAGCAAAAACAGTAGTTGAAAGTCACAAAAGGTCGAAAATGCCAAGGAAAATACTTAAAATCTGGAAAGGTAGTCTTTTCTGAATGAAAAACGAGCTAATAGATGCAAACTCTTCTTCTCAGAAACAGTTGAAGAAGGAAATAATATACAAGATGGTAATAACATGAAAGTTAGATTCCCAGTAACTTATTCAAGTGATATCAGGAGATTTTGTGGCATTATTGAAAAGAACTGGAATATTTTGCATTCAGTACCAGAGTTACATAATGTCTTAGAAGATAAACCCAAGTTTTCATTCATAAATAAGAAATCCCTAAAAAGACAGCTCTGCTATAAATCAGGCTCCTCAAAACAACCAGTATTATCGCAAAGAATAGGGACCTTTCCCTGTAGAAACTGCATGGCCTGTAATTATTTATACAATAAATCTGTCTACAAACATTCTACTCTAGCTTTTAACATTGAGATCAATTTTTATGCTGATTGTAAAACACATCACCTAGTTTATTTTAGTTTTTGCACTAGATGTTCTTTATTTTATATAGGCAAAACTGATAGATGCCTTAAAGAACGTGTGCTTGAACATTTGAGAGACATAATAAATAAGAAAGACACTAGTGCTTTGGCTAAACACATACAGGCAGAAAATTCACAACACATTTTTAACTTCATGGTGATAGACATTATTAGTAAAAATAATAGAGGAGGGGACATTAAGAACAAAGTGGAAGAGGCAGAACAGAAATGGATCCTGCAACTCCAAGCAGATAAACCCCCTGGGTTAAATAGTGTGGTCTCCTTAAAACCATTTTTGAAATCCAGACCTTTGAAACACTGAATAGTTTTATTCCATCATTTTTAAAATGTAATGACATTTTTAACTAAGTAATATCTATAAGATATTTTATTTATATATAATGTTACTATATTATATATGCATTGTTTTTCATTTTTAAATGTGTTGTATGATGTCAGAGAGCATTAGTTCTCGGATTGGACACACTTGTTTTTTAAATTCATTGCTCTGATGTATGTTTTAATGAGTCTGAGGAAGTGATCAGTTGTTGGATCACGAAAGCACTTACTCTTGTTGTCCTATTAAAGATTTATTCTTGTGGAACCTGGAATTTGGAATCTGGAAGTTTGTTCAGCCATGGTCAGCCTGTTTTATCTTATTTTCTACTTGAAATAAATGCCATGAATAGTACCAAAGCAAAAAGTAACAATATATAGGTTGTGATTATTCAGGCAGTTAAGAAAAAGAAAATAAAACTCATCAGGGAATTAACACAGACAGCAATTTTAAAACAAAAGCAACTAGTTTCCATTTATACCTCTCTAAGTAGCTACACACTTACGCTGTCAATCATAAACATTTTGTAGCACGGTATAGTGATGGTAAGACGTATGTGATGCTTAGGCAACAGAGTATGACAATGTATGCAGTCTTAGCTCATTGTGTAGCCAGAAAACTTTCTCTGTAAGCAGATTATACCAGCAATGACCTTCCCATCTGAAAACAGACAATGCATAAGCACAGCACTGTCTACATATGAGCTGTTTTCAGTGTAGTTGCCCTCAAGACTTCAGCCACATAGCCAAATGGTGTTGCTCTGTTTCAACAGTGATTCCCCATTCTCTACTGATATGTTACTCAGCTTGCAGAGTTTAGTAGCCTAGCCAGATTACATTAAAGAAAAAAAAATTGCTTTATGTGGTGAAAGGAAAATCTTACCAACAGCTGTGGTCCCCATAGTGCAAATAATTCTGCTACCACAACACACCTTCCGCTATAAACAGGAACCCCAATAACACCATTTGCCATCATTACCATTAAATGCTAATGACCTTAGCTCTGTCATTGTGCCTAATGATAGAATCTAAATAGCCAAGTGGGATAGGTTAATTCAAGTGCAAAAGGGGAACTTGGCTAGGTTTAAAATGTCCTTGCAAGGGCAGCTAAACTAGTACTTACCAATAAACCTATGAGCCTGCGATTAAAACTTCAGTCTTAAGTATGACAGCAGAGAACATCACACCTGGGAACCGTAACTTAGTGACATAAAATATGGCTTTATTTTCTCCTTCCAAAATGGTGGTGCATTTTTGTTTTATTCATTTGCACAGTAAATTCCTGTGGTATACTTGGCTTCCAACTACCATATTTCTGGCATAATAAGCTACACATATAAAGACAAATGTGATCTCACATCACGTGGAGTCAATTGCAATCCCTGTAATTTGTTATAAATAGCATGGTGGCTGCTGAAGACATAATATCAGCCATAGGGGAGAAAAAAAGAGACCGTTATGTTGGTTGATCCTGCTATCAAATATGCTGATTGTGCACTGAAATGACATGTATAAGAAGCATGCTAGGCTGCAAGAAAAAAATGTTTAAGCCCTTCTGGTGTTGCTGTTTATAAAAATGCATCTACAGAAGTGGCAGGCGTTTTGTACTCTTGAGAAATGGTAACTGAGGATGCTTAAAAAATATAATAAGCTGATTCCCCAGAAATGTTCCATCTAAAAGAGCACCAGTAGTACAAGGGGTGAATGAGAGCAATTAGCACTCTCATGGGGTAGACCAAGGAAATATGACAATAGGTTGTAGAGGAGAAAAAGCTTAAGTAATTTTTGGTGTCTTCCATGGTTAGGGTGGTTAAAAAAGGATATTAAATTCTTAATATTTCAGAAAAAGTTGCTCATAGATTAAAATTTTGTAACACTATCATCTATGGTGAAATTATCTAATTAGGAAAGTGAGTGTATCAGTATGTTATACTGAGAAAAGACTTAAAATGATAAATCTCTCAGGTAGTTCCTGTCCATGGCATAGCTATATCTATTGTCGTTAAGTCTAAGGATTCAGCATTTGGCTAGATTCTTTTTCAGAAGTACCTCCATCACGTGACAATTTTGCATGTTTGATTACTACACATTGAAATTATTACCTAAAAGAGATGCCTCAATGGTTCCCCAAAATGTCAGTTGCTTAGTAAAGCTACTCCCAAAATGGGAACAGTGAGTGAAAAAGATTAAAATGAACATTACTTCAAAAAAAAAATATAGTGCATTCTAGTGCAAATGTTTGAATAAAAAGTTCTAGGAACTGATACTATTAATAGCTGTACCCTGTCAAAAAACTGCAATAATCATAGAGGTATATTACATAAGGAAATGAGACAGAGATTTCAACACACAGTGGTTTCTACTCTGCATGACAGATTGGAAGGCTACAGTAGGAGAAGGAGTGACAATATGTATATATATATATATATATATATATATATATATATAGGCATGTATGTATATAATATATATATATATATATATATATATATATATATATATATATATATATATATATATATATGGATTCACTTCATAATCTCAAAAGACTGAAATCTCGAATTTCAGTTTTTTGAGAGCATGAAATTGAATCCACACAACATCGAAAGCCCAAAACCATGAAATTTGAAACACCAAAAACACAACAAACACTGGACCACATATATACCACAACACACATACGAAACAATAAACAAACAAAACAACACACATCCACAAACCTACATCACAAATAAGCAGGAGGGCAAGACCCCCTTCACCCCTCACAACCCCTTCTTATATATACTAACTCCAAGATTGCATGAACAGAAAACAAAAGCAAACTCACACACACACGCACACACACACACACACACACACACACACACACACACACACACACACACACACACACACACACACACACACACACACACACACATCAGCACACACATACACTCAAACTCCCACCCAAAACCCTTACAAAAAATACA
>NC_056729.1:171613314-171686423 GCF_019279795.1 Protopterus annectens | reverse complement strand
TGGGGATGCATTTTTTGGAAATTTTAAGGGTTTGGGTTTCAAAAAAGGGCCCCTGTCTACTGTCAGTCATGTCATCCCAGAATGACAAACACTGGACAACCTTGTACTTACAGCAGGACATTGGCTCATTGTGTTGGTCAAGCAGTTGCTACTCCTAGCAAGGCTCATTGTATTGGTCAAGCAGTTTTCACTCCTAGCAAGACATCACTGCAAGTGGTGGGATTGTGCTTGGTATAGGATGGTACATCTAAGGTGACAGACAGCAGCAGACTTTGTGTAAAAGACCAGTGTCAGATATATGTAGAGCAGCATTCCTGCTAACAATGACAACTACTAACACCAGAGCCCATTACAATGTGTTCTTTATGTCTAACTGTAATAGCATGGCCACTGTGGTCTTCCGTGTTTAGAATCAAAGTGCATCCCAGACAGCCCTGTGCTACTAAGTATATGAGCATGCCCAGTATAACCTTGTGTAGATGAACACATAGTGCATTCCGAACAGCACTGTGCTACTAAGTGTCTGAGCATGCCCACTGACACCTTGTGTCGATTATGTGCCTCTGTGTATGGGCATGGCCATTGTAACCCTGTATAATGATAGCAGTCATCTATTCCACAGATGGGCATATTCCAGGTCAGGATGGATTCCTACTTTAAATACACAGGTTCACAGGTATGCACATCTTAACTGCCAGCATCCCTATTGATGTCCGTATTACTAGAAGGTCATAATGACAGCCTTGAAATGTGTAGTCTGTGTGACGCAACTTATAACTATGCAGTAATGTAATAGTGATCTGTAGATAGGCAGGTGTTCCATTCCCACCACTGGTGTGTGTGTGTGTGTGTGTGTGTTTGTCCCTGTCTGCCTGAGGACTGAATAATGCTTTTAGACTGCTCACAATCCATAAAATTCTTATACACACCTTTGACAAGGCTGATGATATCACCCACCTACAAATACACCTCTGGGAGTGCTATGTCCCAGTAATCTCGGTAGTGCGTTATGTAACTCTGTAATGCTGTAGTGTAGTAAAGTAGTTAGGTCGGTGTTCTAATTCCAGACTTACCAAGTGTGTGTGTGTGTTTGTCCACATCTGCCTGAAGACTTGAATAATGCTTTTAGACTGCTCACACTCCATACAATTCTTATACCCACCTTTGGCAAGGCTGATGATGTCACCCACCTACAAATACACCTCTGGGAGTGCTGGGTCCAAGTAACCTCGGTAATGTGTTCTGTAACTGTGTAATGCTGTAGTGTAATAAAGTAGTTAGGTCAGTGTTCTAATCCCAGACTTCCCAAGTGTGTGTGTGTGTGTGTGTGTGTGTGTGTGTGTGTGTGTGTGTGTGTGTGTGTGTGTGTGTGTGTGTGTGTGTGTGTGTTTGTCCCTATCTGCCTGAGGACTAAACAATGCTTTTAGACTGCTCACACTCCATACAATTCCTATACCCACCTTTGGCAAGGCTGATGATGTCACCCACCTACAAATACACCTCTGGGAGTGCTGTGTCCCAATAATATCGGTAGCGTGTTCTGTAACTGCAAAATGCTGTAGTGTAATAACATAATTAGGTCTGTGTTCTAATCCCAGACATGCCAAGTGTGTGTGTTTGTGTTTTCCCATCTGCCTGAGGACTGAATAATGCTTTTAGACTGCTCACACTCCATACAATACCTATACCCACCTTTGGCAAGGCTGATGATGTCATCCACCTACAAATACACCTCTGGGAGTGCTGTGTCCCAGTAATCTTGGTAGCGCATTCTGTAACTGCATAATGCTGTAGTGTAATAAAGTAGTTAGGTTGGTTTTCTAATCCCAGACTTGCCAAGTGTGTGTGTGTGTTTGTCCCCATCTGCCTGAGAACTGAATAATGCTTTTAGACTGCTCACACTCCATACCATTCCTATACCCACCTTTGGCAAGGCTGATGATGTCACCCACTTAGAAATACACCTCTGGGAGTACTGAAACCCAGTAATCTGGATAGCAAATTCTGTAACTGCGTAATGCTGTAGTGTGCTTAAGTACTTAGGTCAATGTTCTAATCCCACACTATGCCAAGTGGGTGTGTGTGTGTCTGCCTGCATGAGACAAGTACAGTGCTTTGTAAAGTATGCACTCTCTGCACAAATCACATGACCACCTTTATAACAATGAACAGACAGCCAACTACCATCAGCTATGTTTGTATAAAGCAGCGAGAGATACACGGCTCGGACTAAATAACAACTTACAAACTATTTTATTAGTGAACGTCTCAAAATCACAAAATAAATATAAGGTTAAGTGCTTTCATCTGCAGCAATGCAGACTTCTTCAGAACAGTTACATAGTGTCAATCCACTTCATTTAAAAACTTATTGGCGTCAAAAATGCGCTACATATATTTAAAGTGCCAGTGCCCACTTTCATATGTTGCCATTCACAAGAAACAATAAACATCCATCAAAATCAATAAACCTCTATCGGTTCAATTGCATACACATGAATGATATATTATAATAAAACAATAATAAAATTCATATGAAAAAACATAAAATTCATGTACAATTGTAAAATCATTACGCTGCTAAAACACCTATTATGCTAAGAAAACTACTAAAATATGAATCCATATCCAATGCCTACTAATTAAAAATTGATACACATATCAATACATTAATACTTTATTCAGGTGTTGTTTTTTCGATTGTGTTATGAACATGACCACCTTTGTCATTCCTGCTGTTGGCACCCACCTAGGTATACACCTGTAAGCATGCTGCAACCTAGTATTCCCCATACCGTGTGCCCTAAAAGCATATTGCTGCAGTGTGATACAGTAGGTAGGGGTTTGTATACAGGACATGGCAAGTGTGTGTTTTTCTGTCAGAGCCTGTGTAGAGGTGGCTGTGAATGTCTTACCATTGAGATGATGGGAAGCAGATTTTGTAGTTTTCCTATATGGTGTCCGTCTTATGACACATTGGCCACCTCACAAGGAGTACAGCTGTCAATCAGCCATGGGACTGTGTTGGCAAGCCATACCCCTACATCTGGCAAAAGGCCTGGTGAACAAAGTGTGCAACCTGACTAGTACCGGTATATGTCCCGCACCAATGTGCCATGCACAAACAAACTTGCCTAGGATATCCTGCTATGTGGCTAGTACCATGCACATTGATGACAGACAGTAGGCATGGTGTGAATGCAGTGACCTGCAGGGGACATGGCACGCTGTACAGCAGTACAACAGGCAGATATATGCGGACATTGTGCATTCACTATGTTCCACAATGGATGCCTGCACCATATGTGGTGCCATCAAATGTGATCCACAGAGGCCATACAATGCTGTAAACATGTGCACTATATGGACTCATGCCACTGACACCACAGACTACCTGTATCATACTATCAATGCAGGGGCAGGGTCGACCTGCTCACTATAAGCAGGTTTCACCACAGCATGCCAGTATTGGCATATCGGGGGATAACAGGATGTGTACACAACATCTGCCTGCCAAACCTGGTACACCTGCTCATGTCACTGTACAGTATTGTGGGACATGCACATCCCAGGCAATAGCCATGTGAAGGCTATCAAACACAGACATGGCATGCATTGCAAAGTTATGGCCATACACATTGGAAACCAGGAAGTCAGAGCAGATCATGCAGTACCCATCTGTGTGGGACATTGCAGACAATACACCCCTGCACTGCACACCACTGTTGGGTGACGCGATGCCAAGGATTAACCCTCACCCAGCCTTGTGCAGCCATCTTGCACAGCCAACCACTACACACCCATGAAGTAATGCATACATGCATGCCAGTACTGGCACCTTGTGTCTACGTGTGGGTTATGATGCTCCCAACCACAGTCACTCACAGTATAACCTTCGTTGGCATACCAACAGATGTCAAACACTTTCACATGCCCTAGCCCATAGAACCTCTAGATATCCCATGTGGTGCATGTAGTCCTGTGCATTACTGCAGTGTGGCAAACTAAGTAGTTAGGTTGTGTATTTGTGGCCCTGGCAAAGGGTGTCAGTGCTTGCCCATTAGAGAGTGTGGTTTTGGTGACAATGGCATCCGTTAACGTGGACAGCCATGTGTGCTACACCTAATGTATGTCTACTATATCTCTGTTGTAGATGTCACTCACCCACACACATATATGTTCTTACAACACAGCAACGTCACCTTTGTGGCACATGTAGTAACGTCATGCACATGTAATAGTAATGAGTAGTCAGTCAGGGGTTTGACCTCTGTACTGTTAGGCATGTGGCAGATGATGCTTAGGGTTAAGTCTCCAAACCCTTCCCTGGTGTACTTTGCCTGCCCCACACACACACTCTCTGGTGGATGTGAAGGAGTACACCTGCTCAGCAGCAGCATGTGTATTGTAAGTGATGGACATGGTCAGGTGATGGCCTCTGCACCTATTGCAGTCCTCCTCTAGCTGATTGCATGTGGAACAGCTGTGATGGTGTTCCCATAGCCATCCGCATGATAAACACAGTACACTATCTAGGGAAAACATGTTGGTATTTGGCCATGACAGTTGCTGTGAGTGGTACCTGGATGTGGTGTTCTGACACGGCATCACAGATGATATCTGGATGTACCTCAAACATTATACATAGTGGGAAATAGCCTAAAGACAGGAGGATGATGTGCCATACATTACTACAGCATGTAAGTGTAGCTATGCTGCATTGAGACTACTGTCTGTTTAACATGTGTGTGATAATGGCTATTCTGCATGTTTTAATACAGGCATGACAGTACCCTGTTCATGAGGGACCCCCATCTGTAGGGCCATCTGTGAGCTGGTCAGTGTGTGCAACCATTTGTTTCCTGTGTTACACACTGAACACACATCTGTGCACAGCAGAAGCATAGTGTGAGGATTGCAGACAGTACATGATGATAGGGATATGTTACTGCCATCGCATCCCTGACTGAACATGTGTCACATGAAACAGTGGTATGACAGACACTGTCTCGGGTTCCCAGTGACAAATCAATAATGGGCAACTGTTCATAGCTGCGGTCACATGTCGACTACACACTGTACAGATAACATGCAGTATTTATGCATGTGCTGTGCTCCCTCTGCAAATGTATAACATCTGTTGTGTTGGGTTGATGGTGATATCTATGCATACTGTGTACATAATCCTGTATGCTGGTCCCTATCACTAAGCCATATGTTGGTTTAAACTGCAACACCATAGGCTGAATAGGTTGGGAAGTCCCGGCAGAACTTCCTGTCCCACTTCAGCTGACCATGCACCGGGCACTGGCACATCTGGGGCCCAGCCTTCGACATCAGCCTCTGTTGGCTCTGCACCACCTTCTGGTGGTACCATCACTGAGGTTGGAGCATGTCCCCCCTGGGAGCAGGACCAGAAAGGTACATGTCTGCTGTTCTGTTGTGCGGTCCCGGATGTGTTGCATTGGGGGCTCACTAAGGGGTTCCGAAGTCAGATATGCAAGCTGAAGGGCAGAGTCACATTTACAGGGTGATGCTGCCCCTCCTGGGCAGCCCCCAGCACTGCCTCCTTTGCAGCTGTTCAGGTGCAGTGGTGGATGCCCATGGCTGGGGACCTCCATCCCACTGTTCCCATGGCCTTGTGAATGCCGAACACCCATCTCTGTCCGGGGTGTATCCCCCCACATGTGTCATATACCAACCCTGTCTGCTGTCATGTCTTTGATCCTACCCTACCTATCCTCCATGGCCATACCTACACTCCTTCCCCTACATCCGATCCTCACCTATGGAAACATAAAGCCAATCAGCTCCTAGGACAACATCTGCCCTATATATAGCTGTCCATTTCACACACATGCCCACTGGACACATGTAACCCTTGTAACATGCATCACAACATACTCTTGTTATCCTCACCCCTGTCCCTCAGGCGCATGATCCGGGTATGAGCATCGCTCATAAATGGTCCAGGTGCATGTGATGAGGATGACCCCATTGTACACACAACACTACCGGTCCCTTTATGGTTACCCCATTTACCGTTATCATGATGATGATGTTGCACACAGCACCTTGCAAGAGTACTGTTCACACATAATGATTGAACAGGTACTGTTGTGTTAATGTACAGTACATACACAGAGTGATGTATACGGCCAATGTACAACTATTTGCGTGATGACTGACACATGTCTATCTGAGGGAGTCTTGAGATCACATAAAACAACACCACTACATACTACAGGCATCGCTGGTGTTTCCCATTTCGTTAGTTTGTAATGCTTTGTTGCCACATGGTATGTTCCTGATATATCTCTATATATGTATATGTCTATATGCTGGACATAAACACTCACATATACATCTACATGAAGGGATACATTCCTATACTGTTGAATGACTGCGCAGTACGATATGTTTGTGGTACTGTCCATTGTCTGTATATCTGCCATGGCATATTGGTAATTCACATTAGCTGTGTGTGCAGGGTCCTGGTTCTGAGCCTTGCAGAGGATGTTTATTTGGTTGCAGGGCAGAACAAGGCCATTGGATATGGAGGGAGTAAGGCACATTAAAGCAGTTGGGAGCGGGTGTGCCTGCGTTTGCACAGTGTTAAGCACTGCTGATCTCTGATTACAGCTTCTTACACTTGCTTAGCCTCTACATTGCTTTACCAGTGCAATACTCACATACTGGTAGCCAAACAGGCTTACACCCACTTGCTCCTGCACTTGCAAATGCACCGACATTGGTGCTTGCATCTGACACTCACACCCCTGGGTGGGACTGAGGACCACAATATTACCTTGTGATGCCTATTACATCGGACTACATGACTACAGTATCGGGAATGGTTGCCCATTAGGCAACGGCATGGCGTTCGACTGTAGGGAATTGGCGGCATGTCCAGTGAATTAATTATATTTGTGTGTTCCTCATACAACCTGCTCCCATCTGGCTGATACATGGGAACCAAGACTCTTCAATACAGACAAGTAATTGGGTTTTGGGAGCCACATCTGTCGGCCGAGTCATGCTACCGCCTACCTATTATAGGTATGCCACCTTTTCAATTGGCCAAGGTGGAACTTTAGGGTTAACACCTGTCCCACTTTATGAGGGAAAGTTCTTCTTTAGGTAGTTGTGTCCTGCAAAAATAATCAAGACATAGCAAATGTCCTGAGATTACTGGACAAAATTATATCCTATGTTTCTTTCATAGTTGCATAAAACGGGTATTTTATATATGAACCTTCTATATGTTATGAGAAGTAGCATAAGCAATTCAAATGTTACTAGAATAAGCTTTTATTTGTGCAAATAAGTACGATTCTGTACTATGCATGGCTGTAGGTATGTTTTGTCCTGGAAAATCTGACATTTCTACAGAACATGTCCCACTTTGGGCATTTGAAAAGGTGGCAACCCTATAGGACCTTTATGTAGAGGCATCAGATTTTGCAGGGCAAAGCATACCCACAGCCAGTACAAAAGAGAGTACTTCACTGTTTTGCCTAAATAAAAGGTTATTCTTGTAGCATTATAGTTGCTTATACTGTTTCTTATAACATTTAGGTGTTTCAGATACAAAATAATTGTTTTATGCAACTACTACAGACAATATAGGAAATCTTTGTCCTAAATCACAGGACATTTGCCATAATTACAATTATTTTGCAGGACACAACTGCCCAAAGGGGAGTGTCCCTAGCAAAGGTGGACAGGTGGTAACCCCAACCATCTTATTCTATCATCTTTCTAAGGTAGTTGGCGGCATACACGCTTTCTCTCATTAGCAGACCTCTCATATGATTGGGGAAGAATGAAAACTGAATCAGGGGCACTGCATAACAACCTCAGGGACACATTTAGAAGTTTGGCACTATTAACCTGACACATTGACAGACCCAGAGCATATGTATTTATACGCATTGTCTGAGGTACATGCTGTTTATGACTCTTACATGTTGTCATTATGTACATGTATTCCGCCACCTTGCCTCCTAATATCACTAGTTCTAGGAGGGTTTACTTGGGACAGATTCTGATTCATAATCACGGATGTCCCTGGTAATTAGGGACAGTTCAATGATATGGTCCCTATGTGTTGGTTTACGGACTATCCAGTAGATGTGCTCTTAAGGTTTGGGAGGTATGGCCGTCTGCTATACCCACATCAGAATATTACTTACATCCACTAAGAGATCCTAATATGTCTCTGCCAGCCAACAACTGCACGCCTAGGCCCATAATCGCATACCCCGTAGTTCCCCTATCTACCACTCCTCTACAACACTCATCCTTGCTGTGGGCACAGGTAGGGTATGAACACACCCCTACACACTGCCCACTCTCCCCATGTCAGGACACATGTCGTACATTGTGTCAGCCCATGTGTTAGGCTTGCACAACCTACTGGTCCGTGTACATCTACAGGCTGGTCACATCAATCATTACAGGGCCTGGCTACAATCACTAAATTTTTGGTGTCTTACAAGGGACATCGCTGTCCATGTTTCAAGTGTTGACCTTGCAGATCTCTCCCACTAGTAGTTTCCTGACGGTGGTCTGGGAAGCAGTAGTGTATTTACCTTTAATGCGTGTCTGTATGTCTCACCAGCCTAGCTGGGGGTGGGGGTGGGGTGGACGTTTGTTTATTGGACCTCCAACCAACATATGCCTGGACTGAACATATGTTACCCGTAACTGCTGTATCATATCCTAGGTATATACATGTGTATATTTACTGTAACATATATATATATATCTATTTACATTAATATATACAGATATATCTGCATATGTATGCATACATGTATATTCATATCTTGCTGTATATAGATATATATATATATATATATATATAGATAGATATATATATATATAGATATATATATATAGATATAGATATATGATCTAACAACATATGGGTCTATGGTTGTCTGCATATGTATAGATTCATACGTGGGTATGTATCTGTATTCTTTCTTTGTATGTATACATTTGCACTATGACTATGGGTACATATACACACACACATAGTACTACTGGTTATTCCATTCCATGCCATATAGATTACACTTTGCTTTAGTGGGTCTCACAGTGGGTGTGGCTGCTTGTTGGGCGACACCTCTGCCCACTGAACACATTCCCTTGCATCCCTAGGGCTGTCCATATTGGCCAACATCAGCCAACACCTGCACACCTAGACCCATAAGCAGCTACCCATAATTCCCCCACTTTTACCTTCTAGACAGCACCCATCCTTACTCTGGGACCTGGTGGGTTCTAGGCACACCACTACATGCTGCCCACTCTCCACTTCACGGGACCCATTTCATACAGTTGTCTCGGCCCATGGGTAATCTGGGATACCCACCCTTGTATTCTGAGTCTGTATACAACGCGGACAAACTGGATGATCTATTGCATTCCTATGGTTTGGCCTATTTTTGGGGTGTCCCGCAAGGGAAGCTCCAGTATGTGTTCCGTGATTAGAATCCATGGGTTTACTGTGTCCCCCCCTGTGTGTATCCTGCCTCTGGTCTGGGGAGCAGTGGACACTTTACATTGCTTGCATGTATAGTTCTCTTGTCCGGCTGTGTGTGTGTGGGGGGCATGCTGCATGTGTCATGTGTCTTGCCTGGGCTCCTCACTTCCATTGCCATAGCTTGTGAACAAATGTCATTCCTGTGTGCTTTTTCCTATCATAGCTGTATATCTCTATATATCTACGCACACACACACACACACACACACACATATATATATATATATATATATATATATATATATATATATATATATATATATATATGTATGTGTGTACATATATGTGTGTGTGGGTGTGTGTGTGTGTGTGTGTGTGTGTGTGTGTGTAGATATAGACTTGTTCAACTGGGGACCAGGACAGTCCTGTACCCATTTGAAAGTCAAATTAAGCAATTGGACAAGGTTACTCCCACTGTTAGCATCCTACCTGTAGTTAGAGATGCAGGGATTTTGGCCACCTTTGGCCAGATTGATATGTCAGCACTAGATAATATGGGTGTTCCACTGCTATATTCCTTTGCATTCATTATGAATGCTTTTTGTTCCCATGTTCATTCTGTAGATATATATATATATATATATATATATATATATATATATATATATATATATATATATATATTTATATATATATGGGTCTACCTGACAACACCAATGCACTACAACACAGACAACGAAATCACAGACACCACATAACCGAAAGTTCACAAACACAAACCTCACATGCCCAACACACCACAATCCCAACAATCAACAAACAAAACAAATCCCCTGTCCAAAAAGCACACACACAACACAAGCACACCAAAATCCTTACAGACCCACACTAAACCTTACATACACAACTATCTATAACCTTAACCCAAACCCTAACCCTGAGGTCCGTCACTATCGCACACTCATCTATCCGCGCCTTAACCCTAACTCACTTAATCCGCCCCTAACCCTAAAGACTGTCACTATCGCACACTCACCTAACCTGCGCTCTAACCCTAACTCACTTAACCTGCCCCTAACTCTAAAGACTGTCACTATAGCACACTCACCTAACCCGCACCCTAACCCAAGCTCACTTAACCCGCCCCTAACCCTAAAGACTGTCACTATAGCACACTCACCTAACCCGTGCCCTAACCCTAACTCACTTCACCTGCCCCTAACCCTAAAGACCTTCACTATTGCACACTCACCTAACCCGCGCCCTAACCCTAAACTCACTTAACCCACCCCTATCCCTAGAGTCCATCAATATCACACACTTACCTTACTCGCACCCTAACGCTAACGTCCGTCACTACCACATACTTACACAGCCTTTTCACATGTCGGTGTTCTCAGCGTTGGGGTTTTCATTCATCAGTCATCTCAGTTTTCGATCTTCTGGTGTCGGTGTTCTCATCGTCGGCATTGTCAGCTTTCGGCGTTGTCAGGTAGACCCATATATATATATATATATATATATATATATATATATATATATATATATATATATATATATATATATAGTCAAACGTCAAGAATTTGCAAGCCGACACATACCCACAGGACAGAACCTCACTTTTATGCCTAATTGACAGCTTATTCTTGTAGCATTTTAGTTGCTTATTCAGTTTCTTATGACATTTAGGTATTTTAGATACAGAATAACTGTTTTATGCAACTATTACATGAATATAGGACATAGTTTTATCATTAAATCCCAGGACATCTGCCATTTGACACTAACTGTACAGGACACAACTGCCCAAAGAGGGACTGTCCATCGCAAAGTGGGACAGGTGGTTACCCTATATGTATATGTATATATATATATATATATATATATATATATATATATATATATATATGTGTGTGTGTACCTATGCATGCACACACATCTATATGATTTAATTACTTTGGTCATACTGTTGAATGAATGTGATGTCTGCTATGTTTGTGATAACATCGACATTAGGTATAACTGCTGTGGCTTAGTGGTAAATCACATTGATTGTGATGTGTAGGGTCCTGGTATCAGGTCTGGCTGACGCGGTATATTGCGTTGCTGGGTGGAACAAGGGCCATTGGACAAAGGGTGAGTACAACACTTTTCAGCTGCGGTTTTCCATTTAACTGCCGATTCACGTCACGCAAAATCCTTCTACATTCTTACTGTGATACGTCACCCCAGTTCTCATTTCATTGGTATTATATCGTTATACAGCATAAAATTAGCAAGATATGCTCGTATACAGATTACGCGTCATAAATGTGTGCTGCAGTTGAACCGGCAACGTCTGCTCGATAGTCAGATGCTCTAACCACTACACTACACTATTGGTGTTCTGCTTCATTTATATGTATACCCATGGTTCATAGTTACCCGAACACACACCTCAACACTTCAATAACACAGCAGGCATCCATTTTTCTGTTGGGGAAACTGCACTACTACACATGTGCCATTCCCTACTGCTCTGGACCTGTGCCACATGTTGACTCACTCAAAGTATATTCAGACCTCCAAAGCCTATCGCCCTGGCACATACATGTATTTGATTGTCAGGGTGTTCATGTGGTCATCCAGATTTAGGCTTGATCGACTGGGGACCAGGACTGCCCTGTACCTAGCTGAAAGTCAGACTTTGCATGGGGACATAGTTAGTTCCACTTTTAGCATTCTACCTGTGGTTGGGGATACAGAGGTGTGCTCACCTGTGGCCGACCTGATATAACGGCACTAAATATTATGGGGGGGGGGCGATCCGCTGCTGTTTCCCTTCACATTCATTATGACTGGTATATTGTGACCATGATATATATCCCTCGCAAAGTCAGACAGGTGGTAACCCTACTTACATCTGCTTTAAGGCACCTTAATAACCCTATATCCGACTGCCACTATGCGAATGTGAAAGGTATATATTCCCGATAATACACGTGAGGAGATGTGCATCATGGTCAGGTGTTTAATCCTGGGTCATAGGTTCTGCAGGACCGGCAGGAGGCTGAGCAGGGTTGTGGACAACTACTCCTCATACAACTTGTGTCCAGATGTCTACAGGACTGGACATCATATCATGACACCAAGTCTAATGTTTAGAATAGATACTTATCCCATGAGGGATATCCAAAAATTGTGGGGACCAATGACCTCGATTCCTTTGGCTTTACAAAAATGAGGTAGGGTTATACATGCAAGGGATAAATAGTTTGGGGTCACTATGTGCAGATATGGCTGCGCCAAGCTAGCAGCCCAGGTATGGGTGGTTTTGGTGGATGTTCAGGAAGGGGGTGGTGTGCTATGGAGGGGATGATGGGTATTCAGTTATGTATCCAGGTGTGTTGGGGTTGGATGGCTCAGTTCAGGCCAGACCATTATGTGTGTGTGAGCCGGTAACGTTTCTCCACATGTGTATTGCACATTTTAATGTTCATATGTTTGTGGGATTGTGTTCTACTGTATTGCCTTTCAGGTTGTATTGTGGATGTGAATGTTTGCTTTTTGGTTTTCTTTCTGATTCACCCACTGCTCCCTCGTACACCTCCAGTTCACCTATTGTGCATCCGACCTAGTCTCCCCTTGCCGAATTATTACATTACCCATCACCCCGCCACACCCATATTACACACACACCATCCATCCCTTCTCTGGTTGATGGCCCATGGCACAGTCAACAGAACACATTGCGTACACTACATATCTCTGGTACCAATATGGTTGTGAGGACAACCCTAGCATTTTTGATCTTCCACATGCTGTACTTCACACACATAGGTACATGCAAATACTTATCTTTCATGACATGGTAGGTAGACCTGGATAATACCCATTCATCTTTGGGCTGTCCAGACAAGGACAACTTGGACCATGAATGGGCAGATATTGAGCGAATGTTCTGACCATTGGTAGGGATACCACTTTTTCATATGACCAAAATGGGACATTTTCGGGACACACATCAGATTTTACAGGCCAACACATACCCACGATCATTACAAAGGATAGCACTTTAGTTTTATGCCTAAATGATAGCTTATTGTTATAGCAGTTTAGTTGATTATTCTGTTTTGTTTAGTTGCTTCTTCTGTTTCTTGTCACATAACTGCGGTGGTGGTGCTGCGGTAGCATTGTCACCTTACAGTAAGATGTTGTCCTGTTCGATTCTCAGCTAGAGCGTCTTCTGTGTGGAGACATGCATGAATGGGCATACCTTCATTGAAGGTTGTGCATCAGGGCTGGCAACTTGGCATGTAAAAATCTACTGCCAATCATTAGTGGACCGGAGTTCCGCTGTGGAGATCCCTAACCGGGAAAAGTCGAAAGACACAACAACAACTATTACATAAAATATGGGACATAATTATGTCCTACAATTGCAGGACATTTAACATTTTTAATAGTTTTGGTAAGGACACAACTGCCCAGAGAGGGACTGTCCCTCACAAAGTGGGACAGGTGGTAACCCTAACCATTGGGCTAGGCTTAGAAAAGGGCAGTGGCACACTAACACACTGCATTTCACTTCCACTTGGTATAGCAATCAACACTACAATGGAATACGGGCATGGGGTTTTAGATGTCATTTGTTCGAGGGATGGAAACTCAATATTCAGCTATGTGCCTTTGTGTTTACTTTTTATTTTGGTGTTCACAAAACTGTCTTGTATGCTTTGCATACATTTCAGTATCCACGGACACTAACATGAGTGATTATTATTAGAGGCAGGCTGTACTAGTCGGCATTTTAGGTTGCATGTCTACAGCTGACATGTTCATGCCTCCGTGCAGTGCTTAGACACGCCCCTGCACTTGCGCACATTTCCTATGCATGCGGACGTTGTGGCAGGGATCCTTCATTAATATGCAAGTGGTGCTGCTGTTCCATCTCTATGCCACATGGTCGGCGCAAGGCTAACACCAGCCTTGCACTGAGCTTCATGAATCCCTGGGTTTATATATACAAGCATAAAGAAAATGTCTAGATAGATATATATATATATATATTTATATATATATATATATATATATATATATATATATATATATATATATATATATATATATATATATATATATAGTTACAATAATCTTTCATTTATGGTAACTATTTTGAGTCATAATATGTTTCTTTGCTAATAGCAAATTTGAATAATTACTCCATTTCTCTCATCTGCGACTTCATTTTTGCTTGTTATTTAAAGTATTTTTGTTCTTCTTTGATCTTATGGATATAACTGCAATTTCTCTTTGATAAATATCAGTGGTAACTTTACTAATGCATTGAAGTTCATTGCAGACCAATTTTCCCAATTTAAAGTAATTACTTTTATTGTCACAACTAAAAGAAACTACATTAAAGAAAATCCATTTGGTCTTATGAAATGTGGAATAGGAACATTACTTTATATCAAAGATTCAGATAGTACACTTCTTTCAGACAATAAACTTTTAAAATATTCCAGAAAGTCTTTGCAATACGTTTTAATTTTATGACTATAGAAAATATAATAACAATCTACATTTATTTGTTTTTACACACTGCAAGAAGGAAGATAATTTTCTTGAGCATTTTATTTGTTGTATGTGCAGTAAGAAAAGTTCCATGAAGATAGCTTCACGGAAATATCTTCCAATAAATAACAGAAGAAGTAAAACCAACAGACCTCAAAATGAAATCCTTAGACATATCATTGTGTTTTCAAAATTTCTTGATAATCTCAATATTTATCACAAATTTCCATTTCTATTTCTAAGAAAAAGAATGGAGAAGTATTATCTTCAATACCACTAATAATTATTGAAAAATATTCTAAAATTGATGGATAATGTTCTTTCAATATGCCATCCGTTAAGCTTTTATTTTTTTTTCCCTACGATTGTGTATTATCTTTTATATGATCTATCCATGATAAATTTCTTTATAATAGCTTTAGATGATAATTATTTATTATTTCTAAGAAGCTAGATCAATAACATTATTTTCTTTTTACATCAGCATTTGACAATAGCGTTTACTGTTATATATACCTTTTGTATAAACTATTCTCTAAATGGCAAAAAAAATGGTCCAAGGAAGTGTGTTTAATAATGAATTTCCTAGCTGACATAAGTAGTAAATTAATAGAATTAGAATAAGTTGAACTGAAAAAAGGGCTATCATTTTTTAATTATCTATAACATGTCATTATTAATTTTAGATAAAGAATTTAAAATAGGCTTTGATCGAGAATTTTCTCAAATAGAAATGGGCATTTTTATTTTCACCGGGCTTCATAACAGTTATCTAATCAATGTAATATGTTTAATAAAACTAAAGAAAACATATAACCCTGGATTTACTATTCCTCCGTGCAGGACTAGCTTGGTCCTACACAGAGGCGGACGTTTAGGAGCAAAATGGCAGTGCGCTATGCATAGTAATGAGGCACGCTGGCTGAGCTCCTAATCTTACACAGAGAGTGTAAGAGTGCAGGGGGCATACACACCCCCACAATGAAGAACAGCAGAAAGTGGTAAGAAATTAGCAAGACCGCTCATAGGTATCCGCATATCCCCACCAACAGTCCACCTCATGTACAACAGCAAAATTATACAGAAATAAAATGAACAAACCTTTTTTTTTTTTAAATCCGATTAAATCTAACTGTAGGTGCGCAGGTGTGCCCATCGCTTAACTACAGTTAATGCAGCTTAAATGGCTGAAGAGTATAACAAGGAAGATATATGCAAATGAAGCAGCATAGCAATAGTGTAGTGGGAAGAGCATTTACCTTACGAGCAGGCATTCCCAGTTTGAGTCCCACTGCAGCACATTCCATTTTCCATGGCAAAGCACATTATGACTAATATTTATGTTGCATAACCAACTAAATAACATATTTTTATGAACCAGAATACTGCAGTAAATGCACATGTGAGATGTCAGTATCATAATGAATAAAGCACTAGTAAGCAGGTTTAAGCACCGATAAGCAGTAGTAAGCATATTTAAGCACTAGTAAGCAAGCTTAAGCCAGTCTGTGTGGGGGTAAGCAATGTGCACACAGCTTAAGCAATTCTGAAGCTAACTCTCTGTAAGCAGATGCAACCAGAGGTTAGCATTGCTTACCATAGTGCAAACCTGCACAAACCAACTTACAATTTATCAAAAGTGCCTTAATCACTCTGTATCCAACGGCCCTTGTTCTGCCCATCAACAAAATAAACAGCCATGCAGGTCTCAAGCCAAGGACCCTATACACCATAGTCACCGTAGTTAACCACCAAGCCATCACAGAAGTACAGAAGAATGAGGTATCAGCAAACAAGTCTTCACCATAGTAAAACAAAACTGAACCTGTGAAAGGAATCAGTATACAGACATATGTGCCTTAACCCACTACATAGCATAAATATGTGAACTGGAGTACAGCAGTAAGCCCAGAAGTCAGGTGTAATTCTAACAGAGTGTTGAAGTCCCCAATAAAACACAAGGGCCCCATACAGTGTACGTACACATTAATCATGGATGCCAGGCATACATATAAGGTGTAATAAATAATAAATAAATGCCAAAAAGGAATTATAATGCAATGTCTAATGTAAGCAATGCTAAACATTGCACAGGCCAGCTTAGGAGGTGTAAGCAATGTGTAGGCCAGCTAACTCACTGTGCCCAGTGTTATACCCCTTTAAACAATGCCAACCCTAGGTAAGTAGGTTTGCCCATAGCCTAGCCTTTTCAAAACCGGCCAATCATGGAAAAGTGCGGGAAATCAACACTACTTAAACCCAAGAGACAGGAATACATCTCATAACTGATTGTATCTTCCCCTTGCAGGCCCTATGTCAGGAAGGGGAGAAGGTGTGCGCTTTCCAGTGCAGTGCTGGTGCATCCATGAGTCCAGAGTCATGGCAGGACTCCTTGTCAAAGAACATGATCAGAGACTGCTGCAGGACCAGTACCAGCGCTCCCAATATAAGGCAGAGGCCTGGGACCATCTCACCCGTGACCTCATCAGTGCCACCGGCATACCCTGAACTGGTGAGCAGGTCAGGCATCACTATGCCAATCTGAAGCAGGTGTAAGGGGGACCTCTTGAACAGTGGATCCAAGAGGCTTGAGCAGCAGGGGATGTTTCAGTTGTGTGTAAGTATCACCCCACTATGTGTGTAATAATTGCCAGCTCAGGTATATCATAGACAGGTATGGCTAAATATTCCCTTATGTCCCCCACAGCTGCAATGGAGTGGGACTCAAACCAGGAGGCCCACGTCAGTCACCTGGCAAGGTTGCGATGTGAGGCAGGCTATTAATGCTCATGCATTTACTGTCATAGGAAATAAAACTAAAAGTAGTAGTAAATTAATTGCCTATATAAAACCTGTATTGTTCAAGGCAAGTACTGCATACACTAGAAAATATGGCAGGAATTGTCTCATATCATTTGTATGTAAATAAAAGTGTAATAGCCCGACAATAAAGGTCTAACTGCAGGACTGCATGTGTATACCCTAGTATCATATGGTAATGTAGATTTGCAATCATGTAATAGTACTGTTGTATGAAGCACAGTTATCCACACCATGCACCATAAATTGAATGTGTAGGAATGCCTATATATAACAGGTGTAATCCCCAGAGGCCATTTAGTACAATTGAGAGACACATAGACAGAAAACAGAGACAATGCAGACAACAAAACCCAAATAGCACATGCAACTGTGATGTGAACTGTTGTTTTTTTAGCACACACAGCCATGGTTCGAATCCTGCCAGTGGTAGTACTCTGCTTACAGAATCATAGCCCACAACTGTAAAGATATATCCAGAATGTCCAGTAAAGTGGCCCATATCTATTGCCTATCAAACTGCCCCCCCTGGGAAATCAGTGGGATGATCCCAGACGTATAGGCAGAAAACAGGAAATACAACTGATTGACACACATCTATGAGAACAATGCTGGCACACTAGCAACTCCCCAATACCTTATGAGACTAAGAAGCCATGTATGTCCCATTTACACCCCGACTCATCCAGCTGTGGTCAGAGTGTGTACAGTAACAGAGTAAGATGTATGAGCATAATAGTAATGTGGAATTTAGTACTGTATGTGCAACATTCAGGTAGTGCTAACAAACATTCCTCCCACAGGTCTGTCAGATACCAACACTGTGCCCAGAAATACAAGAATGATACCCAGTACTGGTACTGTTTACATTGGTATTGTATGGCAGTGCGACTGATGCAGTTGCTCTGAATAATGAGGTATTACACATCACTGTCACCCACACTGTCCTACAAAATATAACTGTCTAGGAAATCTGCGTAAGAGTGTTGTAATACAAGGTCAGAATGCAAAAGCACAGGGGATTAATAAGACAGAAAACAGATAGGAGATATACAGCAATATCTGCATAGTAGACACAACTGTGATGGACAGTGCTTAAGTTGCAGCAGACACAGCCATGGTCTGAATCCTGGGAGTAGATGTAGGCTGCATACAGAATCATACCCCAAAACTGTACAGATGAGGCCAGAATGTCCATTATATGGGCCCATATATGCTGCCTGTCCCCCTGGTAAGTCTGTAGAATGATCCCAGATATTTAGCCAGCAAACAGGGAATACAAGTAATTGTCAAACATCTATGAGAACAAACCTGTAACTGTAGCAACCCCCAAAACTTTTAGGAGAGTAATATGCCAAGTATGTCCTATCTACACTCCCATGTTGTCAAGCTGTGACCAGAGTGTGCACAGTAACAGAGTGAGATGTATGTGCATAATACTAATGTGCAATCTGGAAGTTTGTGTGGCAACAGTCAGGTAGTGCTAACAAACATTGCTCCCACAGGTACGTCAGATACGAACACTGTGCTGAGAAATAAAAAACATTATAACCTGTACTGGTACTGTTCACTCTGGTATTGTAGGGAATTGTGAGTGCTGCAGTTTCTCTGAATAATAATGTATCACTGATCACTGTCACCCACACTGTGCTACATAATATAACTGTGTAGGAAAGCATGTATATGTGTGTGTCGGGTCACTAAAAGGTTGAAAAGGGAAATATTCTAGATATGTCCCGGCACACCTGCATGTGTCAACACTTGGCAAGAGTCTGTGCAGAAAGAGTTGGATAGCTATGTGCACAACATCAACCTGGAATCTGGGAGTATGTGTAGAAAAAGTTAGTTAGTGTTAACAGACATTCCCTCCACAGGTATACCAGGTAAGAGGTGTATACTGCAGGTAAAACCACTTCATGTCTAATGATGATGACAGCTGTAGCACTGTCCAAACTAAGGCTATAGGGTAGTGTAAAAAGACTTGTAAGGTACAGATATCAGCACTGACTAGGAAAGTAATGTGGACTACAGGAATATACTAGTTGTTAATTGACATCTTTTTCTCCCCCCACCATATCTCCAACAATAATCAACATACCCACCCCAACTGGTATGTAATGACACCTATGTTCTGATAATGTCCAGTTGTTTGATAAATATTTTAACTGTTCCCATGCATGTGCTATATTGAATTATTCCAACATTGGTGGCAAAGTGTCATCAATGTACCTGCATGCTGTTCTTATTACCACTGTGGTCCCATATATGCAAGTGTTCTGTTTGCAATGCAACTGTTCTATATCTGGTGTCTGAGTTAATGGGAATATCTACGCATGCTGTTATACCTAACCCTGGAATGTGTTGACTATTACTAACCCTCATAATGATGATGAAATATAAACACTATAGCATGTTTGGGAAGGCTGGTCTCAGCGGACCCACCTGTCCCACCTCAGCTGGCCGTGGCACTGGGCAGCAGCATGTCTGGGGCCCAACCTGGGAACTCCCTGTCCATTGGTCCTGCACCACTTCCAGGTGGAACCATCTCAGGGGATGGAGCTTGCCCCCCTGTGAGCGGGCACTGACAGGTACCTGTCACCCATCACCAGGTCGGGGTTGTGGTTTGTAGAGAGATCAACCAGCAGCTTGGTGATCTTCTACAGAAGCTCAAGGGCCATGTGTCACAACTAGAGCATCAGTTTGGTTCTGTGACTCAGCCCCCAGCACAGCCACCATAGGGACTGTGAAGGTGCACTAGTGACTGCCCATGGGTGGAGACCTCAGTCCCACTGTTTCCACTAGGGGTCTCATGGGCTTCCGATTTCCCAAAACCCCTCCCCATCAAGGTGTTTACCCCCACACGTGTCATATACTGCCCCTGTATGCATCGTGTTTGTCTTGCCTGTTAACCTACCCAACCTACCTCCCAAGATATACCTACTACCCCTCCCCAACATCCCACTCTCATATGAAAAAATAATAATAAAAGGGCAATCTGTTCCCCAAAAAAAATTCACCCCATACATAGCTGTCCATTTTGCACACATGTCCACTGGACACATGCAATCTGGTCTAATTGGCATCACAACTTATTATTGTTGTCCTCACCCCCTCCCAGGGGGTTGAGTGTCCAAACCTACCTCCAAATTTAGTGTATATGCACAGCTGTTGCTGTAGAAGAAATGGGCAGCTATGGACCTTCCCTACACCCTTCCTTTCACATCTCTGGCTATTTTCCCTACTGTCTCACCATCTTTGTGTCCCTTTTTTCAATACTTTCCTATCAATCCTTTTTTCTATTAACAAAATTAGCATGGGGTAAGCAGGAGTAAGCACTTTTAAGCAGCAGTAAGCAGGTTGAAGCCTGGTTGCACTGAGGTAAGCAATCCCTACACTGGTTAAGCAAATTAGAAGCTGAGTATAAGAAACTGTAACTGGAAGTTAGCAGTGCTTACCTTCGTGTAACTCCATGCAAACTCGCTTACAACTGCTCAAAAGTGCCTTAATCACTTTGTATACAACGGCCCTTGTTCTGCCCAGCAACAAAATAAACTGCTTCTGCAAGGCTGGAACCCAGGATCCTGCACACCATAGACAAAGTGATTTACCACTAAGCCATGTCAGATATACATAACCCAGATGTATTCACAAACATATCATCTGGCCCGGTCATTCAACAGTACAGAGGATGTATTCCATGTAGATGTATGTGTGTGTGTAAATATAATAATATCTAAGCAGATATATATATATATATATATATATATATATATATATATATATATATATATATATATATATATATATATATTCACTTCATAACACTGAAAACTCAAAACACTGAAAATGAGAAAACTTCATAATATAGAAGACCAAAACACTGAAAACTCAAAACACTGAAAACACATATCTTACATATACTGACTTTAAACAACATAAATCATAGCACTTTCCACCAAGTGTAAGCAGGGGGACAAGCCCCCATGCACCCCTATGTGGGGGGCTGCACCCCCCACACCCCCTGCTACTTAAAATATCAACTCCAAGATTGCACATAGTGTAGTGAAGTGTAGCAAAGCTTGATATGTAGGTGCAGGACAGAGGCTGGAACATAGGCCCATATGTGGAAAACTGTAGTCTGCAACATATCCTTAGTCAGGGATTAGAGGTTAGAAATATAAATGGATGTAACCATGTACTGATAGCACACACACTGTCAGTGAAATATCTGACATAGGACTTGTGTGGTGGACAGACAAAACATGATAGACACACCTCAAGCCATCAAGAGGATAAGCCCACAATTGAGAGCTATGCAGATAGACTGCATTCTAGGGTAAACTTGTTTGTACACACAAACCCTGTAACATCAGTACTATACAAAACATAACACAACTGTACTCACACTCTGTCTGTAGTTCTGGAACCTCCTACAAATATGTAGCTGGCCTGAGTGTGCAGGTTTTCCTCTAAAAGGTATTGATACCTGTTGTCTGTAACACTGATGCCCACACACAGGAAGTATGTCAATCACATAGGGAAGGTAAAGGGACCACACACACATGATGTAGGGATTTATAGTAGGTGGTTGCTATGACAGTGGAAAGTAGAGAGAGAGAGAGAGAAACCTTTACAAAAGAAAAGAAGCCTAAGGCAAAGGCATATTAAAAGCCAAAGGAATAAAAAAAATAATGCATCATTTATTTATCAAGACATTATACCCACAACAGGTATGTGAAGTATATATACATGTGATAGAATGTAGTACTGGGTCCATAATAATGGGATAGATGATGTGGAATGATTTATATGTGCCATCAGGTGTTGTGATGATATTCAACTGAACTGTTATGGACAATTGTGTCTATCACTGTGGGTAGTGGACCATAGCCATCAACTGTGCAGGTCAGTGCTGGCTGACAATATATAAGCCATCATAGTGTGTGTTGTGTAATGGGAAGTGTGTATATTACGTGGCCAGTAGCTGGTGGTGGAAGTAATGCCATTATGATGGGTAGGTGGGACTCACGGCCCACCACTGGCAGGATACTCAGGTCAATCTGTAATGTAGCATGCAGGAATGCCATAGGTGTGCAATAAGGTTACCTGCAACCAGGTCCTACATATACCCCCTTAATGTCAGGCCATGTCCATATGTGGCACCTGTCTGTGTTGTAGCAAGGCAGAACAGTGCAGCTGTGCAGGAAGGTATTGTGAGAGTGTGGATATGATGTCTGAATGTACTTCACATATAGGTATGCATATGTGTACATATGTCACATATATAATATATCAAGATATATATATATATATATATATATATATATATATATATATATATATATATATATATATATCAGCATGTATGTCAACAAATGTACAGATACCCAAGTATAGAAATATATATGCACACATATATACATCACATATATCTACACATATATAGATATATACCTATATGCACATGTCTACATATATATATATATATATATATATATATATATATCTATACAAACACACATACAAACATATATGTATGTAAAGACATGTCAGGCTCGAGGCAACAGCACACATATCAATACACACAGATATCTACAGCTGGCCATGTGTGCAACATGGAATGGTATGTCACATATTTGTCCCTTGTTGGGACCACATTGCCCCATCTTTGAAGTATGCAATAGGAATATGAGGAAATATGGCAGGTATACTTGTGAAGGTGGTCAAGGTTGGTAGATATAGAGGACAGTCTGCAGAGGTGGTATGTGACACATGTGGTGGGTAAACACCATGGATGGTGTGTGTGTGTGTGTGGTCTGTGATGTGGACCCCCCCATGGGCCTCGATATGAGCACAATGGGAACAAGCCTACCACCCACTGCTACTCACAACAGCAGTCCATGTCCTGAAGGTGCCTGGCCTGGAGGCTGAGCAGGAGGAGCATGTTGGCCTTGTGAATGTATACTGGGTGCCTCAGACTGATGTAGCACATCCCTCATGTGTCTGTGGAGGCCGATATGGAACAGACCCCAGACCTGGCCTCAGGGGACAGGAACATGTCTGTGTGTGCCCCCAAGGGGGGACAACATCCCCTGGGTTGCTTCCACCTGATGGTATTGCTGGACCAGTACATGAGGAGGCCCGAGGTTGGGGCACACATGTGATGTGGTCAGATATCATGGGCAGATGGGTTTGGAGAGGTGGCTGTGCTGGCCAATAGAACATATGCATGTTTTTGTGTCACTGTTATACAACATATGCTGGTAGTAATGGTCTACACAATCCCGTGACATGTCCAACAGCATGCATAGATATCCCCAATAAGACAGAATTTAAGATGTGCAGCAATCCCAAAGCAGCCATACTACTGGCATATATGGAACCATAGTGACCCTGACAATGACATGCAGGTGAATAGTCTGTAACAGGCCAGCAATGATAGTGTCCACACAGGGGACATGGCTACAATCACATAGCAGGAAGTGTGTACAATACAATATCTGTCCCACTGGTAGGTAAGCTGTAGCCATACCTAATGGGTTGCGTGTACAGTTTGTTGAAGCTGATATGGTGGGGGGATGTATTATAAACTGTGGTAACCTTGCTGTATGAGTTGCTCATACTTGTTTTCATCTTTATGTCTTTCAGCCAAGATGTTACACGCATGTTTGCCCACCTATTCAACAGCGGAGAATGATGTGCCAATATCACACCTGATCCAGCACTACCCAGTGCTGTTTGTCAGGGCTGCCCATGAACAGCAGGTGTGGACCCCCCTGTGGAACGACCTAGTCCACAGGGTCAATGAAGTCAGTCTGCACAACTGCAGTTATGAGCAGTTTTGGCATAATTGTACTGACCTGCTTCTCAATGCCCATTGGCATGCTTCTTCAGTCCGGGGGGATCACCTCACCTCAGGGGGGTGCCATGCTATCAATCCCCCCTGACACATGTGGAGGAGCTCCTGGACAGCCTTGTGGCACTTGCCCTTCCAACCAGCCACCAACCACTGGACACATTCGTGGATGTGGGTGGCACCCCACACACCGGCCAAGGAGCATGAAGGTAAGGACACAGGAAACATCAGTAGACCACTGTTGTGTATACACCCACATTGGTGCAGGTAGATCATGCTGATCTGACATGTCATGGATATATTGTCTTGCTGCATTGTAGTGATAAACAGATGTCTAGATGTGGTAGTATTGTGGAAATGCACCATTGATGTATTGTAATACTGCACCCACCCTGTAGAACTGCCATAGGTGTGGCCACTGACATTGCATCTCTCACCCTCTTATGTAGGTCCCTCTGGGATACCACCAAGGCAGCAGCCTGTAGCTAGTGAGTATGGTATATGTAGATGCTTGCCAACACACCAGGTATGTAATGGTGATGGCATTTTCCATGCACACATCTAACACACCTAGCCTAAATGCATGCTGTACACGTGCATGTATTGTTGCTGTGAAATGCATGGTGTCACGGGGGTGACCATGATGGGGTATTTGAAGTGTATGTCAGACACCTGCATGATAACTAACATCCTGTCATTGCGGAATATGTCCACAAGGAGTAACATAATGGTGGTAGACATGGCCTACAGTAGGGACATGTTCGGAACAACACCCATATACAGTGTAACACCAGTGTATATACATGTAGGACAATGGCAACTGCTGCAGAGATATACTATGGCATACGGCATTACAGTAGTTCAGATTATCAGCTGGGTCTAGGCTGCAACATGTGGTGTTCAGTGTATGGGACACTGCAAAGTGACAAATGTGTAGGGCTTACTTTTCATACATCTGCATAAAGGCTGAAGGAGGGGGGGGTTCCACATGACACACCAGTGCACTGCAGCAGGGATCCAAAGGATGCTAGGAATGACTCTATCTGCACATAGTCAGGTTCAGGACCTGTGGCAGCCATAACCCTACCCCCACAGCAATAGTGATGGCAGTGTGTGAACACCATGGGATGTGCACATGAGTAGACCTTGCAATCATGCAGAATAGGGGAACATGTGTAGGGCAGACTGAACATACACTGGTAAATGCAGATGGCCCACGCTGGTATTCCCCTGCCAAGAGTAGTGACTCCTGTAGTACACACAACAAGAGGTGTGATAAACTGTCATGATAAGGGTGTGCACACATATGCCCACACAGTGTGTATGCATCATGGTCAGCAGCTGCACATCCGACACAAGCTTTAGACACTGCATGAGAAAGTACAGGACATATGTCACATATTGGGCTCGTGTACTGCTAAGATATGTGGTGATGTGGTCCCATGGCAGATCAAGGATGGGTGCATTAAATCAGTTAAGGTGTGTACACCCCCCATAGTCATGGTATGCTCTGGTTGTCACTGTAAGAGTACTGGATTGGTCATACATGGTGCATTGATGTTGACAGCTGTAAATCAGGCATCAGGCATTCACCAATGACAACTGTCCACATATCATCCCAGGTATGTGTTGCTCAAAAACATAGGGGCTGTGAGCAGTAAAGCTGACATAACTGAGACAGTACTACACATTCTGTAATGGGTTGTATACCTGTGAGTTGTGGTGCACAGTATGTGGCAGGGTGCAGAACAACTGCACAGCAATACTGTGTACATGGGTGCAGTGGTATCCAGGGGAAGGGGCATCACCTAGTGACACAGCACATGCATCACACACATGTATACTGTTGCTAGCATGTATTGACTATAGCTGAACTGCATGCTGTTCTGTACCATATGTTCTGCATGTTGACAGATGAGTAAGAGGAGGACTGTGTGCACTATCATTGTGCAACCTCACCTGTATGTGTGTGTGTGTGTGTGTGTGTGTGTGTGTGTGTGTGTGTGTGTGTGTGTGTGTGTGTGCATCCTGGTGGTTAGTTAGTTTGTCTGCAGGGTCACTCTGGTGAAGTGGAGGGAGGTAGATGCATGTAGGATGTGTGTGTGCATGTGTGTGTGTTTGTGTGATTGGCCATGTATGCACATGTGAGATTGTGGGGTGTTCATACAGCTGTACATCCCTTTGGGACCATGCAGTACATGGACATGGACTGCCACATTATACACCAGGAATACCTGCTGTTTGTAATCATAGGACAGAAAATAGTATAATATGGTCTGTAGCATGGAACAGGCATCCAGAGGGAAGGCAGACACCAGGTACACCCTCAATATCGCATTCAGCAGAGACGTCACCTACAACCCATGTATGCAGCACTACAGATGGATTGGGGAAGTACTAGTCAACACCAGGGAGTGTATCCAGATATTACATAGGTTCATAGGTTCATAGGTTAGTACTAAGCTAACTGCCCCTGCGAGCCATTTTAAGCCTAGCCAATTACCCCTCGTGAGACTAAACCCTGCACCTTGTGTTTGTAAGGCAAACACCTTAACCATTAGGCCACCCTCCCACCCAAAACCTTGTCAGTTTCGAACCCAGGATCTTGGACTCACCAGTCTGTATGAAGTACCACTACACCACAGCAGATACAGTTGTCACAGGATAGGCTGAAGGAGCAGAATATCTGGCAGGTACTTAGCATTACATACACATGACACACCAGGTGCGAGATAGTATGGATACAGCATAGTAGCCCACAGATATAGGGGCCATGCACATCATGTCCGGACATACAGAGGGTGCATACCGAATGTCAGCAGTGAGGCCAGGTAAAACCACTACACACAGGTCAGGCAGGTAAAGTAGCAACAGGCCTTGTGTTGTGGCCACTTGGAAAGGCATTTAGATGACTGATATTTTAATGAGTGGTATCAATGTGTGCATGTTAATTGTGATGCAGGATGGGTGACACATGGACATATATGTGGGACTATCTCTAAAGCCATGGATAGGTAGGTATTATGGAGGTGTGTGTGTGTGTGTGTGTGTGTGTGTGTGTGTGTGTGTGTGTGTGTGTGTGTGTGTGTGTGTGTGTGTGTGTACTGTTAGGCAATACTGTACAGGTTTTAAAGTGGGTTTATTGTTTTCTCCCACAAGAGTTTGTCCCTCCCTGCATGCAATCTGATGTTGGTGTTCATACAGACACAGGAGATGATGATATTAATATTGAAGCACAGGTGGGGTTGTCAAGGGCCGACACTGCACCAACATTTGACATCTCACTTTTACACACCCCAACCCTTCACACAATTTCAGTGCCTATACAAATCCCATCACCAGTGGCCATAGCGGAGGGACAGCTGGTGTTCGGTGGCAGTGCACAGGAAAGTGTGGTAACCATGCCTACTCTGTTTGGTTGCAACAGGCATAGTTGGATGTTCAGCAGGCCACCACATATGCAGATGTCCCAAAGTGCTCGTGGTAGGGACGCTGGAGATCATGCCCCTGGCAGAGGTGACATAGCTGGTACCAGTAGAAGCATGTTTCAGGCTGTCATGGCGGTGCAGGCACGTATTGAACGTTACCACAGACAGGGCCTGAGGCTGCAGAGGGCTGCTCTTACATCTTTAAATGACAATTCCTGTGAACTGGCTGGTGTCATCCATGGATTAACTGAGTTCATGGATAGATGGTCTGGTGAGATGATGGCCCTCATCGACCGTGGTCTGTCCGTGCTTGATTGTGTGGTAGGAGTGTGGCGACAGCTCCGTGGACGTAGGCCAGCAACTCCAACAACTGATAATCAACGTGGACATGCTAGGACACCAAGGGGCTCCTGTAGTGGCAGTAACAGCCCTGGCAGTGTGGTAGGTGTGCTGTCCACACCACACCACAGCAGGCCACGTGCATGTGGTCTTGGCCAGTCCCAAGAGGGACCTGGTACCAGCGGACAAATGTCATCAGCAGGTGATAGTAACACATTGAGGAATGTACCTGGATGTGCCTGTGGAACCCCTGGCAGGCAGAGCCCATGTGTCTTTGGCCAGAGACAGTGAACTACACACACTGCCAGGTGTGGTCTGCAGCTGTCCATAAACATCTGTGTAGGGCAGCCACATGGCAGAACCGTGTGCATGCATACCCATACACTATGCAAGCACACCTAGGGCAACATCATACCTACACACACCACATCACCTTGCCCAGCTCCCAACAGTACACCCCTCACCCACACAAATGGTGTCAAATGTATGGCCAACCCTCGGCCTCTGGCAAATCAACATCATACCCTATGCATATGATGATAACTGTGCCACATCCCTGTCATCCATGCCATCAATGCAGGGACAGGCTGATATGGTTCTTATGCGCATGGTGACTGCACAACAGTGTACCACCGTACTGCAGTGTAACATGCAGGAAGTAAAGTGCAATGCATATATGGCAGGTAGTGCAGCCATCCACTAATGATGCCTCATAGATGTTAGTAACACTGGTTGGCTGTGGTCTCTATAATGTTATTAATTTGTGTTGTAAGTGTACACATGTCAGCACTAGGATGCCCTGTGCATATGATGATACCTGTGCGACATTCCTGTCATCCATACCTTCAAAGCAGGGACAGGCTGATATGGTTCTGATGTGGACAGTGATTTTACAACAGTGTACTACAGTATGGCAGTGTAATATGTTGGAAATAAAGTGCAATGCATATATGGCAGGTAGTGTAGCCATCCAGCAATTATGCTTTATAGCTGTTAGTAACACTGGTTGGTTGTGGTCTCTATAGTGTTTTTCATTTGTGTTGTAGGTGTACATGTGTCAGTACTAGGATGTCCTGTGCATATGATGATACCTGAGCGACATCCCTGTCATCCATACCATCAATGCAGGGACAGGCTGATATGGTTCTAATGCACACGGTGACTGTATTACAGTGTACCACAGTACAGCAGTGTAACATGTTGTAGGGAGTAGAGTGTAATGCATATTTGGCAGGTAGTGTAGCCATTCAGCAATGGTGCATTATAGCTTCATAGGTTCATAGATAGGAACTAGGCTATCGGCCTGAGGACCTACATAAGCCTAGCCAATGAGGTTCCCTGGCTTACACCACCCAAGAAAGTTATTTTCCTGTGCCACTGTCGAGCAGAGACACAGAAGTGATCCCCAGGGTGTATTTCCTATTTCCCATCCACTCATCAAGATTGTTCTTGAAGAATGTTTATGAAGAACTTTGCTTGACATAGATGGGTAGCCTATTTCAGAGTATGGGAAGTCTCTGGGACAGGAATCTATCCCTCAAGCATATCCTGTTTATTGTGGTGACAAAGTTTAGGTCCCAAGAGCATGTAGCTCGGAGCGATTGGGATTTCTTTACGTGTAGCATGTCTAACAACTCTGGGTTTGACATAGCTTTATATGTTAGGCAGAGGTCACCTCAGAGTAGGTGATATGCTATGGAGTAAAGCTGGAGTTTTTTGAGATGGTCAGTGTAGGGCATCTGTTTGAGGCCAGTAATCCTCTTTGTGAGGTACTTCTGAGGCCTTTCCAGCTGCTGCAGATGTCTTGTGAGGTACATTCCAAAAGTGGCATTGTACTCTATAATGGGTCTAATGAGTGTCGAGTAGAAGGGAACAATGACCTCTTTTTTCCTGGATGAGAACCCTTTTATGATGAGGTGTGCCACATAGAAGGACTTCCTGACTACTGTGGTGATGTGACTAACAAAGGACAGACTACTGTCCACCTGTGTCCCAAGGTCTCTTATCACACATTCAGTGTTAAGTAGACTGCTGTCTATGTAGTAGTTCATGGGTACAGAGTTTTTACCAAAGAAGATGAGAATGCACTTTTTTCGCATTAAGCTTGAGGCCATGGCTCTGACACCAGGCATCTGTCTCAGTGAGGCCCTTCTGTAGGATTTCCACATGATTTGTGGACTTGACTATGGCTCATAGTTTGCAGTCATCAGTGAACTTCGTTAGCCAGATGCCTTCTGTGTTAGCCTGTACTTCAGAGAAGTAGATACCAAACAGGAGAGGTCCCAGGACTGAACCCTGTGGTATTCCACTTGTCACTGGTTTGAGGTTAGATTTGGAGTGTGGAACTTTTATAGTGTGGGTTCTGTCAGTGAGCCACTTGGCAACCCATCTTGTGATGTAAGGATTTATACCTAGCTTAGTGAGTTTAGCTATAATTCCAGAATGGGGGATGGTGTTGAAAACCTTGGCGAGGTCAAGATTGGCTGTGTGAACCATCTCACCCTCATCTACAGCTTTGGTGATTGCCTCAAAGAAGTCGATCAAGTTCAGGAGGCATGGTCTGCCTTTCACAACCCTGAACAAGGTGGGATCCAGAGTTTGGAGGTTACCAATGTCTTTGTTTATGAGTTCCATAATGATATGTTCCATGGCCTTGCAGACCAGGCTCATCAGGTTAATAGGGCAATAGTTCCCGGGATCAGTGATGGCTCCCCCTTTGTGGAGTGGGATAACTGTTGCTGTACGCCATTCATTGGGCACAAAGCCTGATGTGAGACTATGACTGAACATGATGCTTAGGCGGGGAGACAGTTTGTTCTGAATTTCATGTAAAATGCCACCTGAGATTTTGTCTGGTCCCATGGATGCTGTGTTTTTGGCTTTAGAGAGTACAGCTTTTACCTGCATAGTTATGATTAAGGGGACTCTGCATTCGTCCTGTATAGATATGGGCCCTTTAAGGGGTGGGAGAGGGTAAAGTTAGCACTGAACCTATCTGCCATGCCATTGTGCTGTAACACAGAGCAGATCTGGGTGTTACCATTGAGATTCTTGACATAGCTATAGAATGCTTTGTGGTTGTCCTTAGAATCTGTGGCAATTTTTGTTTTCATAGCTAGCTTTGGAGGATCTTATAAGGGATTTCAGCTTCTTACTGACCAGGGAGCTCTTCCTTCTGTTGTACAGTTTGTTTATGGCAGGGGACCACCAGATTGGCTTCCTTTTTTTGGAGGATAGCGTCTTGGTTCTGTTTGGGATAGCACGATCCATGCACCCGTGTAAGTGCTTATAGAGTGCATCTGTGTAGGATTCAGCAGTCGTAACTGTATAGTCCATCTGCATGGGTGTCATGAAGTTCATCACTTCTGTCTTAAGAAGCATGAAGTTGGCTTTGGAGAATTTTTTACTGTGGTTTCCTTAATGAGAGGTGGGGGGCGGGATGTGGATATCAAGGGTGATTAGCTTATGGTCGGATCGGACCAATGAGGAGTTGACTTCAGGTGTGGAACACTGGTCACTCATGTTGGTAATGACTAGGTCTAGGATATTGTTGCCCTGGTGGGGGTGTGGATAAGTTGATCCAGGGCATTGGAGTTTATGAATTCCAGAGAGTGTTGCATGAAGGAATTGGTACATGAGTAGTTTTCCCAGTTAATGGTGGGGTAGTTGAAATCACCCATTATTAGGATGTTTGGTTGAACCCTAATATTTTCCAGTACATCAAGAAAAAAGGAGTGGGAATGCTAGGGCATGGTGGGGGATCTGTAGCAAGCTGCAATTTGGATTGCAGTTCTGGCCAGAGTTCGTTGCACTTGGATAACCTTGGATGCATTATGCTGAGCAACTAGCCTGGAGGTGTGGCTATCCTTACTGAGTATAGACACAACTCTGCCTTTGGGGTTCTGGTCCAGATTACATGGCGAAAAGTGTGGTCTGAGTTATAGCCTGATAGTGCAGGGGTGCTCTCTGGCTCCTTGAATCATGTCTCAGTCACTGCACAGATATCAGTGTTCTCCATTTTAAGGAGTGCCTTGAGTGAGTGCATTTTGAGATTAAGACTTCTATCATTGAGTAGCATTACCCTCAGTTTTTGCTTGCCTGTTCCTGTTACGGTGATGAATTTGTCATTTGAACCTTGCCTAAAAAAGGCACTATAGGGGTGGCAAGAGCCTTAGCCAGTATCCAGAATCCCAGAGGTGACAGGTGCAGGCCATCTCTGACAAAGCATCATGGTCTGTCGACCATGTCATCCCAAGCTGACAAATGCTGGATCCCCTTAGAATAACACCAGAAGCTTAGCCAATTGTTGAAGTCAATAATTTTGTCCTTGTACTGCGGTATCATTCTGGGTAATGGCAGAATGCTACTCAGGGCTAGGGTCATACCTGCCTGGGCTAAAAGATCAGTAACCTCTTCCATGTCTCTTTTCATGTAGTCCAGGGAGGAATGCCTCAGGTCGTTCACACCAACATGGACAATTCTTCTTCTTTTGGCTTTTCCCAGTTAGGGATCGCCACAACGCATCACCTGTCCGCTCATGATTGACGTTTTACAGTGCTGAGTTGCCAGCCCAGCGCCCAACCTTCCACAGAAGGTATACACATGCATGCACTCACACCTAAGGCCAATTTAAAGTGTCCAATTCACCTACAGCATGTCTTTGGAATGTGGGAGGAAACCGGAGCACCTGGAGGAAACCCACACGACCACAGGGAGGACATGCAGACTCCACACAGAAGGCACCCCAGCAGAGAATCAAACTGGAGAACCTCTTCCTGTGAGATGGCAACGCTAACCACTGCACTACCATGGCCGCCCTCACACTAACATTGACAATGACAGAGTCATATTTGTATTTGTTGTGGAGTGATCTGAGTGTGTGGGTTATGTGGCAGATCCTGGCACCCGGCAGACAACTGACAGTAACCTTCTCCTTGTTTAGCCTGGTGAGTGGGACATCAGCGTGCGTAACTGTAGAGTCACCTATGACTAGTGCATTGGATACGTTGTTTTGACTTATTGGCTGTGGTTGAGTGGCACACTGAGTCTGTGGGCTATATGTCATTTGGATTGTGGTGGGGGATGCAAGTTGCTTGTGTTTCTGCTTTGGACATCCCTGTTGCTTGGGCAGATTATTATTGAGAGCCTCCATGTATGTTTTTGTGTTTCTATGTGTGGATTTTGGTGGTGTAGATTTAGTGAGACAATGTGATAAGTGTGGTGTGGTGCAAGTGTTTACCTTTTCCTCTTGAATGTCAAGTTCAGTCTTGGTTGGAGAGAGCTTTACCTCCAGTTTGGCTAGATAAGTGCATCTCTCACAGGTTGTAGTGTTGGGTGGTAGGAGGAGAGGGTTGTCTGTGTACATGAGGTAATTTCAACATTGCCCTAAGATACCCAGATTCATCAGATAGACAGGAGAGAGCACTGAGAGCACTGGGAGCTGACCCTTTGACATGCCTAAATAAAAAAAACTATTCTCCTCTAGATAAATGAGGAAAATGAGTACAAGAGCTGTTTTTCTCTAAGCAAGTGAGGAAAGTAAGTGCAAAAACTGTTTTCCTCTAGGTAACAAGGAAGGTTGAGTGCTATAGTAATTAGTAGCTTATTTAGTGCTTACAACAAGTTCTGAACAAGTGCTGAGCACGAATAAGCAAATTCAACTGCTAAAACTAAGAATCTGTATCTGCACTAGACTAGTTACAGGAAAGAAACAAGTGCAAATGTGGGCTTTCAAATCAGAAAGTTGAGAGAGATGGAAAAGATTGCCCAGACAGCCAATAACTACAATTTCTGGGCCAGAACCACTCCTTATGTGGTAGACAGGTTACCTATTGCTTACCACTCCCACTGACAAGCTAGAAGGCTTCCCTCCAACACAGAAAGGCTTGGGTGGAGGCTCAGAAGCTTACATACAGTCCTGAATACAGCAAATATGTATCTGCACTACACTAGTTAAAGGAAAGGTAGGAAACAGGCTTACAATTTTTTTTTTGTTTTTACAGAAAAGTACCTAAAACAGCAGTAACAACAATTCAAGTGCAGTGCAAGCTAGCACACTTGAGTATGTAGCAATATTAGACCAAACACAGTTTAAAAAATGCAATTAAATTAAAAGTGACTAAAAACAAATGCAAAAAGTGTGTATTAGGTAGAATGTGGTAAATAGATGGGACTGGGGGGAGTGTCCCAGATCAACTCCACAGTGGGGCGGGCAAATGCAAAAGCCACAAAATTTAAACAACAAACCAGAAAAAGGGAGGGTAGGTGGGACAAAACACTTGCAGCAGAGATCCAAAAAAGTATACAGTGAATTAAAAATAATAGTGCATAACTCTGAATAAAATTAGTCCAGCAACAATTTACAATACACAATTTTGAAGAACTAAAAAAATATACTTAGCTCTGTATATTTCAAGATAGTTTGAAAAGAGCTCTGTTAGACACAGGTTCCAGCAGTGATATGCAGGCTGTTAACCAACAGGGTCTATTATTATGCAAGTAATCCTTCAGATAGTCAGAACTTAAGACACAGTAGAAAATAGGGGGGGGGTGGGACAAAACACTTTCAGCATAGATCTGAAAAACTATACATTGAATCAAAAATAGTGCAGAACTCTGAATAAAATTATTCCAACAACAATTTACAGTACACAATTCTGAAGAACAAAAAATATACTTAGCTCTGTATATTTCCAAATAGTTTAAAAAGAGCTCTGTTAGACACAGGTTCCAGCAATGATATAGCTGTTAGTAAATCTGGTTGATGGCAGTCCAAATAATGTTATCCTTCTGTGTTGTAGGAGTACATGTGTCAGCATGAGGATGGTCTGCAGTCATATTCCACAATGGGGTATGTCACTGTGGTGACACCATGGCTATGACATATCTGGGGTACAGTTGAACACATTTCACAGATTACAAAGCTGGTTATTGCCTGTGCCACATGGACAGGTGGCCCGCTGAGGTGTGTATACCCTGCAACTTGGTGTAGACCCATCCACATTCATGCACACTATTATTTGGCAACACTAGGACTAGACCCCTACCTATGTAGTGATACTGAAGTGTGTGGCTTACATTGCACACACCACACAGTGTTTATGGTGAGGTGTGTCCAAGGTTACATGTTACATGCAGAACATCCCCAGACATGTATAGTATGCTAATGGGGGATGTAATGGGTGCATTTGGACAATACATAGTGTGACATACCGTCATATACACATTTACAGGGACATAACAGCCAGACACACATCTGAGATACCAGGGCCTATTGCTGCTAACTAACTTGACCGTGTCTCCACTGTGTTACTGGTAGGCTGCACACATCACATGCATAGCTGGCTTGGATTGTGGTAACATTTACCTGTATGGTTGATGGTGACAGTGGTAAACATAATGTGGTACATGAGACATTTACCGGGTGTACCTTGGTGTAATGACAGTGTACACAGTACCCACATCCCCCACTGGATATTGTCCTCCCTGAAACCCATGATGACACTCTGCCCTACCCACCATCACACACTAGCCGCAAACTGCAATACAACCTATAGTATACCCCAACATTGGTACTACAGGGATATGCAGCTCATGCATATGCCACACGCGTAGTAGGGTGTTGTATTGTCATGTCTCACCTATGGGCAGCAACAACACTATCTGTACTACTGTGTGGTAATGGGTATTGTAATAGGAGTATGTGGCCTTGGAATGCAGTACCCTACAGATATACGGACATGCACAACTACACACACATGCCATAACACAATGGGTATCCCATGCCTATCACCCCATTTGTAAAACACTGTTGTGCTGGTACTGCAAGGCTCATGTAGCCGGTATGAGGGGGGCTTAACAGGGTACATGTAATGTCCCATACAGCAGCAGCCACAATTGACTATAGCAATGGGTGTTGCATTGATTTTGAAGGCCCTCATGGAATTCACAAGTACAGGTGTGCTAACACACAGAGACTGCTATACTCAGTTATGCACACATACACATGTGTCAGTACAGGGGTGCATCTCTGCAGGTGGTCATAGCTGTGTACCTAGCTATTGTCCATGGAGACATGGGTTGTGTAGGGTTTGCATATACAGTGTTATCCTGCCACCTGCCAGGTGGCAGTGGGCAATCTATCAACAGACACTACCGTTGTGACCCTCAGAGTGAGAATGACATGTATCAGCCAATCCTCCAGGTGCCTCCTGCACATGGCCAATGAGGTTATCAAGTTGACATGTATGCAACATGTATTACAACACGTGGTTATTGTCTGTGATGGAGACCTATACCCAAGCATGTTTGATTGACTGTGTTAGTGTAGCGGAGGTATCTGTGGCATGTGGTGCATACAGGGTGACATCTCCTATATGTGCTACTTCTTACACAGCTGGACAGACTTGTCAGTGTCAATCAAGCTTTAGTTGCCTGTACATATCCCAGCTGGATACCTGCTATCTGCACATCTGTACAGGGACTGACAGTCATCAGCTTGGCAAGTAGCTATGCAGTAGCATGAGTGTGTTGATAGACGTTTGACAACAATATGTATGCTATAACTACATGTTGGATGCCCTCACTATCATGTGCTGTACAGACAGTAGTCTACAGTTACATTCCGCATGATGGAGCATTACCCATTAAGGGGTAAATACTGTGACACAGCTCAAACACCAGGGATACAACAGGGAGGCCTCAGTGTCCAGCTATACTCACAGGTGTGCCTGCCATCAGTACTACATTAAGCACTCTGCTCTTGCCTAGGTTAGCACTGTCAACAGTAGTACTGCAATGATACACTACATGCCAGCATGACAGCACGTACCCTGGGTTACTACATCTGTATGTAACAGATTCACATGCATAACAGTGCTGTACAGGCCTCATATATGTCTGTCTCCCACACATGGCACTCACACCCCTTGCTACTGTAATAAAGCACATAGGTGCATGTATTGTACATGGCATTACATACACTTATTACAAGTTATCAGACTTGGTTGTGTGTCCTGGTTACCAGGGCTAAGCTATGTTTAGCAAGTATCAACGTTGCTGCAATATAACAGCTAAGCTGATTTGCGCACTGGTAAGCGCTGCCTACACTGTGTAAGTGCCTGTACATTTACCCATAGCTCAGTACTGCTTAGCTTCACAGAAACCCATGAAAACCCACTTAAAGCAGCACAAAACTGCCATAACCACTCTGTATCTGACAGCCCTTGTTCTTCCCAACAACAAAATGAATAGCCCTTGAACCCAGGACCCTTACACTGAAGTCACAACACTTAACCACTATACCATGACCACTGTGAAGACAGCTGCTGTTTTACCAATATAGCTGTCAATATACATATTGAGTAGTATTGAACAATTGCATTTAGTTCCTAAACTGTGTAGTCCTTGTTATTAATATGACTGTTGCATCACATATGTTGTTTTATCATAATGTGCACATATCAGATACATACGGTGAGATACATCTGGGAGGGTATACACAGTTGTGATGTTTACTCATGACAGGAATATGGTTATATACATATAATAGGTCTATATATGTCTACATATACATACACATGTATACTCATACATATGACTGTATACACATCTGTATAGTGCTACATATATATATATGGCCACAAGCACATCTCTTCATATGCATACATATATGTATATATAGATATGGGTACATATAGATATACATATATGTATATATAGATATGGGTACATATAGATATACATATATGTATATATAGATATATGTCTATATAGCTATATATGTATGGACTTCCTATGTTTACAGATATGCCTAGTTATGTTGGTATATATGTAGATATCTATAACTATAAGTGCATACATATCTATTCTGATATATCTACTACTGTCAATATATATGTAGATATCCATACGTATATGTGCATATGTATCTCTATCTGTATATGTGTAGACATATATTGCTCTGTATATGTATATATCTGGGTGTATTTATATATAAATATATATATATATATATATATATATATATATATATATATGTATATATATATATATATATGTATATATATATATACATATATATATATATATATATATATATATATATATATATGTGTGTGCATATACATATCCATCTATGAATGTCGATATGTATATGTGTGTATATCTATATAGATATCTGGATAATTATATATACATATATTTTCACTATATGTCCTGAACATGGAGTGTAGCCATACCTCAGCCCCTATAGTCCCAACTCAGTAGTCTAAGGGGTAGGTCAGGTGTGCATAGCAGGTATATTTGCAGACTATTGCTACGGGAATACAGGTTGTCTTCACAGACATGGTGTGTGTCGGAGGTCACATCTGCTCTTAAAATGTGTGCCATTGGCTACTGACAGGCATCCTAAGGACATCATAGTACAGTACAGTACCGCTGCTAGCACGTAATGTTCCTGCGGACTACAGCAGAGATATTGGCTAATATATGTGGACATTCTGGCACATTCTGGACAGTCTAGAGGTGTACACAGAACCCCTTAGTGCAAGACATGTGAACCAAGCCTGACAATGTGGATGTTAACAGCCATGTAGATGAGTATAACACATAACGACTGGTATACATTTGCCCCCATAGGTTAAGCATTGACACTCCCCTGTCTGTCCTGACACATAATAACCACTGGTACAGAGGAGTCATGGCCACATACTACCCACTAGATATTGACATACATCTGTACAGCATCCTACTGCTCCGTATGACGTACATGACTGTTAAGGAATGACCAGCAGCTATACATCTGGCAAGTATCTGGACATGACATCTCACTGGGTATGTACACTAGGCTTCTAGGCATGTAGCAAAGCACTGTGCAGGCTACAGGCAGACTGACTCAACACTGGCCTACATTTCCTATGGGGGAATGCACATGTACATGCATATATAACAGGCTCTACAGGCATGTCAAACCACAGAGTACAATACATCAGTGTGAATGTGCAGAACCACAGCCAATGTGAACACAGCCACAGCCATGTATGGTAAGCCAGTGTTATATTACAATATATGGACTATTTGTTCAACACTATCCTCATATGTGCCACTCACACACTAACCCCACATATACTGAGCCACTACACAGTGTGTTCCGATGCCTGTCTGTGATATGGGACATGTGTGTGTATCGCCCTACAAACATGTAAGCCAATAGGGTAACATACAGTGGAGCAGCATGCAACATCAGATAGAATGGTACCAAAAACAATGACATCTACCACAGTCTGTACACAAGCCAAAGTACATATTATCAATACACATGCTGTTGACATTCACCTTACATACACAAACCTCAGTACTGTACATACAACCACAGAATGTCCAGGTGATGTCATCAAATATAACCCCCTACTATACATAACATGTGTAGCAGTCTGATATCTCACTGGCTTGTTATCAGTTATGATGTCACTAATTATGGTGTACAGCACATATGCACCTCTTACTGCATGACATATGTACAAATATTGACAGAGTTGTGACTGGAGGCACATAGACAGAGCCAGTATTGACATGCTGTTGTGATAACCTCATACATTTACTGTTGTAACAGGGTTTGTTGCAGCATATGTCCTATGAGGCATATGAATTCGGTAACTCTCACGGCTGTCACCATCTACAGACTGCAATCCTCAGACTACCTTCTACAGTCCACAGATAGGTACTCTGTGGGTAACATATGAAACAAAAGGCACCACACACTGCCAAGTCTGCAGATCACCCTACAGATATGGTTCCATCGTTAACATAGCACTGACATGGCAGTTATTAAAACATGCAGGACAGCCATATCCACTCACACCCTGTTAAACCAACATTACTCCAAATGCAGTATAGCAGCCCTTACAGTCTGTAGTCAGGCACATCCACTTCCTGTGTGTTTCCCTGTTTTAACAGTGTATGTTATTAGAGGTAAAGCCCCACTCCATCTAAGATGCTGTTTGCCAAACTACAGAATGAGTTCCTGCTCACAGTGAATGAAAAGTCCCAATACCAACATGATGCTCCTAGAAATTGGAGTGTGTTTCCATGCAATTGGCAATGGGGATGTTACCACAGCTTTCCCACATACAATCAGCTAGAGGAGGGCTGAAATTCATGCAGAGGCCATCAGCTGATCATGAGCATCAATTAAAATACACATGCTGCTGCCTAAGCAAAGCAGGTATAGGTCTCCACATCTACCAGAGAGGGAGTGAGAGAGGCAGACAGAGGCAAAGTAAAGTCAGGGAGGGGTGGGAGAGTAAAACTTAAGCATGTTTGTGTCATACACCTACCAGCACAGGTACCAACCCCCTAATGACTATGTGGTGTTATCACATTTCTATGCAGTTGTCGGATGCGCCACATAGGTTACATGTTGAGGAGCCCTCAAAACATATATGCAATGGTGAATGGAATCTGCAACAGGGATATGGTACCTATAAGATAGGTGTAGTACATGTGCCTGTCCGCATGAACAGGTGCCAGTATCAAAACAGCCACACTTTCACAGAGATGCCCACACATTGACAAACATGGCAGGGCCAGGAATAAAACTCATCACTAGTGAGATTGCCACAACACATTACTGTGCAGGTATCACATGCACAACAGGGGTCATACAGAGGTTATATGGGCAAAGGGTATGTGGAGGTGTCTGACATTGGACAGCATGCTTCAGTATAGCAATGGGAGTTGTAGTGAGTGTGAATGTGATCAAAAGCATCACACAACATACATACACACACACACACACACACACACACACACACACACACACACACACACACACACACACAGGGTGCCATTACTGACATGCATGGGTGCATTGATTCACGGGTGTGTAGTGGTCGACTGTGCCAGACAGCTATACAAGGCTAGGTGATGGGTATACCTTGGCGTCAGCCCACATGACAGTGGCCTGCATTGTGGCTCAGGGGTGTAGTTTCTGGATTTTCCCACACAGGTGCGTATTGTATTCACCATCCAGGCACCTTGTTGACTATTGTGTATGGCCAAAGCTGTGCATTGCTTGCCATGTATGTGTTCCTTAGTCCATGACATGGACGGTGTCTAGGATGTGCATACCTCCCACATGCATGTACAGTGACATGTGGAAATGTACCTGGTGTTTCTGGCCCATGTTGTGTACACAGATTATTATCAGATGTGCCAGTCCTGGCATCATGTGGTGGGAACTAGTAATGGACAGCAGGTTTACCCTGCACCTGCATTGATAGCATGATAACAGCATTCCCTGGTGTCAGTGGTATCTGTCCATACAGGACATGTTTTCAGGTGAGGTGTGTCCTTTGTGGGTCACATTTGATGGAACCACAGGTGTTGCAGGTCCAGTGCAGAACGTGGGGAAGGTGCACTGTTGGCATGTACGTGCCTATTGGACAGATTTACAGGGTGACATGCCCTCTGTAGCCCACTGCAATCACACCATGGTTGCTATCAGTGGGCAATATGCAGAGTACTACCAGCATAGAGGCTGTTGCTTAGGCAAGTGTATGTGTGTATGAGACATGGGTTGAGAGTGTCCTCTGGGTAATACTAGGGTTTTCAACTTTGTTTGCCTGGCCTTGATGTTACATGTAGGGGTAAAGATTTGCACCCCAGCCTCTCAGCTATTTCACATCTGTTATCCCTGTATGGTAGACATTGTGATATAGGTCCACCAGATAAGAAATTTGCAGTACCTGCTCCACATGAAGCCGATTTGTTATACACTCACAACCACCTCCACACAGGATACGAGTTGCAAACATAGACACCCACACACACACACACACACACACACACACACACACACACACACACACACACACACACACACACACACCTGTTATGTCTGGGATTAGTCCTCCTACCTAACTAGTTTATTACACTACAGCACTATGCAGTTATAGGATGCACCACAAGGATTACTGGAGTACTCCTTCCTCAAACGTGTATTTCACAATGAATGACATCAGCAGAATTGCCAAAGTAGGGCATTTGAATTATAGTGAGTGTGGCTAGGCTGAAATGCATTGCTCCCTACACAGACACACACACACACACACACACACACACACACACACACACACACACACACACACACACACACACACACACAGTTGACATGTCTAGGATTAGAATTCCTACCTAACTAGTTTATTACACTACAGCAGAACATAGGTATAGGATGCACCAAACAGACTACGGGGCTACAGCTTTCCAAAAGGTGTATGTCACAGTGTATGACATTAGCAGCCTTGTCAAAGTAGGGCATTTGAATTGTAGTGAGTGTGACTAGCCTAAAAAGCATTGCTATCTTCACAGCCAGAGACACACACACATACAGTTGCCATATCTGGGATTAGAACTCCTACCTAACTAGTTTATTACACTGCAGCAGTATGCAGGTATAGGACGTGCCACAGAGATTACTGGGCTACAGCTTTCCAAAAAGTGTATTTCACAGTGTATGACATTAGCAGCCTTGACAAAGTAGGGCATTTGAATTGTAGTGAGTGTGACTAGCCTAAAAAGCTTTGCTCTCTACACAGACACACACACAGACACACACACACACACACACACACACACACACACACACAGGGTGCCAGTACTGACATGCATGGGTGCATTGATTCACGGGTGTGTAGTGGTCGACTGTGCCAGAGAGCTATACAAGGCTAGATGATGGGTATACCTTGGCATCAGCCCACATGACAGTGGCCTGCATTGTGGCTCAGGGGTGTAGTTTCTGGATTTGCCCACACAGGTGCGTATTGTATTCACCATCCAGGCACCTTGGTGACTATTGTGTGTGGCCAATGCTGTGCATTGCTTGCCATGTATGTGTTCCTTAGTCCATGACATGGACGGTGTCTAGGATGTGCATACCTCCCACATGCATGTACAGTGACATGTGGAACTGTACCTGGTGTTTCTGGCCCATGTTGTGCACACAGATTATTATCAGATGTGCCAGTCTTGGCATCATGTGGTGGGAACTAGTAATGGACAGCAGGTTTACCCTGCACCTGCACTGATAGCATGATACCAGCATTCCCTGGTGTCAGTGGCATCTGTCCATACAGAACATGTTTTCAGGTGAGGTATGTCCTTTGTGGGTCACATTTGATGGAACCACAGGTGTTGCAAGTCCAGTGCGGTACATGGGGAAGGTGCACTGTTGGCATGTATGTGCCTATTGGACAGATGGACAGAGTGCCATGCCCTCTGTAGCCCACTGCAATCACACCATGGTTGCTATCAGTGGGCAATATGCAGAGTACTACCAACATAGAGGCTGTTGCTTAGGCAAGTGTATGTGTGTATGAGACATGGGTTGAGAGTGTCCTCTGGGTAATACTAAGGTTTTCAACTTTGTTTGCCTGGCCTTGATGTTACATGTAGGGGTAAAGATTTGCACCCCAGCCTTTCAGCTATTTCACATCTGTTATCCCTGTAAGGCAGACATTGTGATATAGGGCCACCATATAAGAAATTTGCAGTACCTGCTCCACATTAAGCGGATTTGTTACACACTCACAACCACCTCCACACTGGATATGAGTTACAAACATAGACGCACACACACACACACACACACACACACACACACACACACACACACACACACACACACACACACACACACACACCTGTTATGTCTGTTATTAGTCCTCCTACCTAACTAGTTTATTACACTACAGCACTATGCAGTTATAGGATGCACCACAAGGATTACTGGAGTACTCCTTCCCCAAACGTGTATTTCACAATGAATGACATCAGCAGAATTGCCAAAGTAGGGCATTCGAATTATAGTGAGTGTGGCTAGGCTGAAATGCATTGCTCCCTACACACACACACACACACACACACACACACACACACACACACACACACACACACACACACAGACACACACACACACACAGTTGCCATGTCTAGGATTAGAACTCCTACCTAACTAGTTTATTACACTACAGCAGTACACAGGTATAGGATGCGCCAAAGAGACTACTGGGCTACGGATTTCCAAAAGGTGTATTTCACAGTGTATGACATTAGCAGCCTTGACAACGTAGGGCATTTGAATTGTAGTGAGTGTGACTAGCCTAAAAACATTGCTATCTACACAGACAGAGACACACAGACATACAGTTGCCATGTCTGGGATTAGAACTCCTACCTAACTAGTTTGTTACACTGCAGCAGTATGCAGGTATAGGACGTGCTACAGAGATTACTGGGCTGCAGCTTTCCAAAAGGTGTATTTCACAGTGTATGACATTAGCAGCCTTGACAAAGTAGGGCATTTGAATTGTAGTGAGTGTGACTAGCCTAAAAATGTTTGCTCTCTACACAGACACACACACACACACACACACACACACACACACACACACACACACACACACACACACACACACACACACACAGTTGTCATGTCTGGGATTAGAACTCCTACCTAACTAGTTTATCACACTACAGCAGTACGCAGTTATAGGAAGTGCCACTGAGATTACTGGCCTACACCTTTCACAAGGGTGTATTTCAAAGTGGATGACCTCAGCAGGCTTGCTATAGTATGGCTATGGGGAGGGCAGTGTGTGTGCTTGGGCCATACCCATTCATCTAGAGGTTGACACACCACATGTAGGCACACACAGGGTTATATTCCACAGATACGTGTATACAGCTGCTAGATGACTACTTCCTTGTACAGTCATGTTGCACAGCTAACACTTGCACCACATAGTCCATAATGCTAACAGATACCAGTGGCTAAGGTCTACAGTGAGTGACATCTGAACCTCATGGGGTTGTAGCCATTTGGCTGTGTGCTCGGTGGGACAGGCCTCATAATGGATGGCCCCTTGTGACAATCACTCTCTTCCACACATCTGTGTACATCTACATTTGGCTTATTATAGTTTGTTGTTCTTGGATATATGCCTGTATTCCTATCCAGTGTGTGTGTGTGTGTGTGTGTGTGTGTGTGTGTGTGTGTGTGTGTGTGTGTGTGTGTGTGTGTGTGTGTGTGTGTGCAAAGCATGAGTGCTGCATACTAAGGAGTGTCTGCACTAACATCTGCAACAGCCAGACATGTCTGGTCCACTGTTGTTTGCAGACATGGCCTTCATTTGTTTAAGTGTGTGAGCATGCCCAGTATGACCTTTTGGTATGTTGGCTGACATTGCCTTCATTACTGCCTTCATTTCTCTAAGTGTGTGAGCATGTCCAGTATGTTCTTCTGTATTGAATGTGTGGATCAATTTCAGGTAGTTTGTACTACAGTGCAGACCTTTGTGCTGTACACCTACAGGTAGCATACTGTTTCTGCAGGGTATCCATTTATCATATATATATATATATATATATATATATATATATATATATATATATATATATATATATATATATATATATATATATATATATATATATATATGGACAAACTGTGCAGGGGATAGTGTGTACTGTAGGTGATTGTGTCTGTGCTGCTTCAGCTGCATGGTACTGCTGTTAACAGAGATATTCTGACATGTGTACTGTTTTAGACAGTGATGTTTTCTGTCCCCATGTACTATCAGGTGGACATTCTTGCTCACAGTGATGACTTGCGGGACAAGGGTGACTGCAGTTGTGTTCGGTACTGTGGGCAGACACCTACGTATTCATGGTAAGTTATGCCATTCTGGAGGGAGAGCTGCAAATACTTGGTGCTGTGTTTGTGTATTCAGTTCAGCATCTTGGTACAGTACTGACAGAGGATCCCATACTTGTCTGCCCATCAACATGGCAGTATGGCATTATCTTGCTGTGGCAATACCTCACAGCTGTACAGATATGCACAGGTTAGCCAGACGCAGGGGCCATGGGTCAGGACATTTACCCTATTGTGGTGTACGGGCAGGTGTGTAGCCACCCAATTATGTGTTTGCAGCTAGGGATAGTGTGTGCACACAGCTTGGTGTCTGACCCTGCACATTCCATGCTGCCCGTGTTCCCACACCCCCTCTGTTATTCTAACCTCTTCCATACATTATGCATACATTCTCTGATACTTTCCCTAAGGGTATCACTACATCACAGGTGTGTGTTAGTGTTGGTCCACAGTTCATGCAGTGAGACATGTAAGACACATTACTGTGGTTTGTCCACATGGCCTTGCATTTGGCTTATATGGAGTGTGTTATGTTGTTATTTGGGTGTCCATGACATAACATGCATTGGCAGTATGTGTGAGACACAGGCCTTTGGCAGGCATCTGTGAAGCATTTGGTGTTGAATTCTGTCAGTCCTACAGTCCCAGATCACCATACAGCATATTCCCCTGGGGTGACAGGATAGGTGTGATAGTTATTCATGCCAGTACCTTCTATCAGTCTTGATCAGGTGGTGTGGATGCTGGCAGGGTGCTACCTACAGCTAGGGACACACCTGCTTGGGACACCTGCACTGCATGCTGCAGTCTTCTGCTATTGCCATATACAGGTGGGGGTCTTACTGTACCCATTCACCACAGCAGGGATATTGCCAGAGAGGTGCCTGTGGGTGGTGTGTTTGCGTGGCTGGGTGCATGTGTGCTATGGGCACTACTTGCATCTGGCACACAGATATGTATGGGGCATTACAGATATGCTGGCATGTGCAGGTACAACAGCTGATTCCCAACACATCAGTCATACCTCCTTTGTAATCTGCAGGTGTTCAGGCAGATATTACCAGTATCCTCTACTACAGGTCCAGTTACTGTGTTGCATACCTATATGTACAAATCCAAGGGTGTCACCATTTCACAGTGACACAATATATACTGTATGTCTGGGGTACTTTCCTCTGTGTACTGCTTGTATATCTAGCCCAACAGCCATGCCACATATTACCACCATACATTTACAATGGTTTACTGCTAGCATGTATTAGGGTCTGTATCATATTATCAAAATTCCAAAACATCGAACACTATAAACTCGAACTTGGAATCTCGAAATATGATATCATCAAAAGCTCAGAACAGATAATTTTTTTCCCTGGGAAAAAATTTGCTGTTCCAAGAAACACACACACAACACACGCACACCATTAAAACAGCAATCCACACACATACACTTAAAATCCTACATCTAACCCTACACTAAACTGTACATGCACTACTATCTATCCACTTACCTTAACCCAAACCCTAACCCTAAGGTCCGTCACTATCGCACACTCACCTGACCCGCGCCAAACCCTATTTTCAGTGTTCGCTGTTTTGGGGTCGATATTAGAACATTCAATGTTTTAAAACTTCGATGTTCTAATGTAGACCTCATGAGTTGTACTGGTTGGGATTCTCTTTGGCACTGCAGTCATGAGGGCTTGTCCCTGTTATCAGCAGTAGTGGGCAATAGCCACCATGTCTTACCTCAACATGCATACATACTGACCACTCTCACACATTATGAAACACACACCATCCTAACACACACAGACCTGCATATTGTGCAAATGCTACAACCTATCCTGCTACCTTGGCCACCACTGGCCATCTGTGCTCCACTCGTATTATACCTACTCATACATGTTACTACATTTCTACACAGGATTGGGTGGGACACCTGAGTGTCTACATTTCTACACTGGATTAGGGGAAGGGGCAGACCTGTCTATTTCTACATGTCTACATAGATGTGAGGGGCACTCCTGACTGTTACTAAATTTCTGCATAGGATTGTGGGGGGACACACCTGACTGTTTCTACATTTCTACACTGGATTGGGGGGGGCACACCTGATGGTTACTGCGTTTCTATGCTGGATTGGGGTAGGGGCACACCTGACTGATTCTACATGTCTACATGGGAGTGGGGGCACACCTGACTGTTACTACATTTCTAAATAGGATTGTGGGGAGACACATCTGACTGTTTTTGCATTTCTACACATGATTGTGGGGCATACCTTACTGTTTCTACATATCTACATAGGATGGGGGCACACCTGGCACTTGCACACATTTGCTATGACTGTACTGGTATGTCAGGTACTCCATTTCATTCTATAATCTAACCTATCATACTGACTAGAGGATTATCAGTGTGCCATACATATTAGTGTCTGACTTCCTACCCTTCAGAAGTAACACCCCACTGCCTGACCTGCTGTAGTCTGTCTGTATAGGCCTGGGGGGAGGTTACCCATAGGCATCATTCAGAGGCCATAGCACAGGCTTTGTTTGTGCTTTGTCTACACCTGTCCTGCTGGCTGAGACTGTTGTTGGGTATGTGAACCACCCTGACTGGCATGTGGGAGTCATATGGACACACATGTCACCCAGCACATTTCCTGCAGTGGGTTTTGTCAACCTGTGTATTACTGGTTACTATGGTGACTCCAGTATGTGTTACAGATTTCATGGTGCCACTGTGGGTATCTACTATCTGCTGCCATAACATTCAGCCACCCAATTCCCTTGCATGCTCAAATCCATACCATAGATACAGGTAACGACACATTCTACTCCATTTGGCAATTGGTAGGTTGATTGACTTACCTTGTGGGTGTGCCAGGATTGAGGATGGTGCTGGAGGCTGCCTATGTTGGATGCACATAGTACACTCCCTATACAAGGCTGACCACAGGTAGTGTCATGCTTGGCATCCCTTTTACTGTATGTGCGAGTCAGAGAGAGGTGTCATTCCCTGGGTCCCGACTGTGTCAGTGTATGTGCTATGTGTCGCCTCTTTGCCATGGCCAGGGCAAACTGGGCACGCCTCCATCTGCCTACTGGGGCAGGCTTAGGTTGTTCCTCCTCTAAGTCACTCTGTGCCTGTGCAGGCATTGGCATTGGTGGGGGGCTGTGGGGCCCAGCCCCATGCTGTTCCTTCTGCAGCTGCTTCCACAGGATCATATTGTGTAGCATGGCACATACCATAACAATTTGAGTACATGTAGCTGGTGAGTACTGCAAGGCTCCACCAGATGTGTCCAGACACTGGAACTATGACTTGAGCATCCCAGACACATGCTGTATTATAAGTCTGCTCTGTGTGTGTGCCTCATTATGGCATTCTTGTTCAGGTGTGTGTGCATTTCTGATGGGTGTCATCAGCCATGGCTCCAGTGTGTAACCAGCATCCCTCACTAGGTGACCATAGGGGATGTCCCCACTGGCAAATCTCTGGTACAGCTGCATCAGATGCCAAATGTGGGAATCGTGATAGCTTCCAGGGCAGGCAGCACACACATTCATTATATAATGCCCTGGACATCACACACGGCCTGGCAGTTGATGGAAGGGAGGCCCCAACGGTTGATGTAGGCCCTACCCTGATCACCTGGTGGCGCTTTTATGCATATGTGCATGCAGGCTATAGCAACCATTACCTCAGGGTATTCTGCTATTTGGTGGAAGAGATGCATATTGCTGGCCAACACCTCACAGGTGTTGAGGAAATATATGTGCTCACTGGCATGTGCTGACATGGCATCCAGGAACTGGTGGAATACTCTGGATGCTGATGCCAGTGAGATCCCCATGATATCCCCAGTTGTGCTTTGGTAGGTACCTGTGGCTTGTATTCCTAGGCCTACACATATCTTGGTATCCACTGGGGTGGGTTCTCCTCAGTCAGTTCTGTGTGTCAGGCATGGCTGGCACAGCTCAACAATTTGTTGTAGGAGGTCGATGTCCACCCTATAGCGCTACACTATCTCCAGCTCATGTAGCTCCTGGTAAGTTACCCTGGGTCTGTACACTCTTCTTTGTGTTCTCACTGTAGATTGATCAGCAGCATTCACAACCTCACTGCCCTCAGTCTCTTGCACATGTTGCCCTATGTTGCCTGCTGCAGCCCCTATCATTTTGTAGTTTTGTTTGTTAAAGGTTCCCCGCTTGTATACACCGGTGGTGTAGAGTATGGGAAAACCCAGAGGGGAGGGTTTTTGCATAGTTTATAGTAGTGTTCTGGGTGGGGCTGGTCTGCTGCCTGTGCAATTGGCTGATTATGCTACATTTCATCTGCCAGCTATGCTAGTTCTCCTTAATTACCTTCCTACTACTGTTTTCCCTTCCCATTGCCTTCCTGTTTAAGCCTGGTGGGACGCCGCACAAACAGAGTGCTCAAATGTGCACAGTGCTGCTATTTCCTGGTTTAACTTTTTTTTCCTTGAAAACCTGGTGCACGGTGTGCACACCTGGTTAGGTAACGTAAAGAGTGTTAGGCAGATTCAGCTACACCCTCTTGCTTAGCTGTGCTAAGCTACGAGCAAACCCAAGCCACAGGGCTCCAATCCATTTACAGTATGCCTGACACACCCCTCATGATGTCAGGTAACTCCTAGGCTTGCACCAAGCTGTTCCTACTCTTACACGGTTGGGACCTGACTGGCATGTTGGGGAAAACTGGGATTCATTATCATTCCCCTCATTTGCATAGGATTGCCTGCTAATTCATAGTTACATGTCTCACACTGAGCCTCCCCCCTTGGCAACCACTACTCACTGGCCATGTTGTCTTCTGCCTGCCATTGACTTTCATGGCAGAATAGTGATTTTAGTTAGAATTCTTATTTTAGGTTTATTTTATTATTTTTCCCCGATTCCATTTGCTTGCTGCTGCCCTACGCTTAAACAGCCGAGATCGGCTAAAAAAAAATAAAAGTTGATTTTTTTTAAGCTGTTTGCAATGCCAGTGGCCTTATACTTGGCCATTGGCATGCTTCCTGACTGATATGCAGCCTTTATTTTGAGCTATCACGGCTCTGTTTTGGAATTTGCAGAAATGTACTCAGTTACTAACAGAGTACATTTCTGCAGATTACACTAGTCCTGCACGGCTGGTTTCAAACTTCCTGGATTGCAAATTCACCTCATTTGCATGGCTTTCTCTTGCAAATGGGGTGATTTGCATACAGGGGGTTATTCCATGCAGAACTAGTGCAGGAGTGCTCGTGCACATCCCTGCAGGATGTTCCTGGATCTCACGGCAGGCATATTGCCTGCTAGAGCACCTGCACTAATCCTGCACATCGTGCAAGGCATGCAGAATCCAGGGGGCAGTTTTGAAGATTCAGATATCCGGTACTATTTCTACTTCCAGGTCTAATATGATTTAGAAAAGATGTTCTTTGCCCTGTGGGATGCCATAACATTTTTCAAAAGTTTATTTAATTCATTACTGATATTTTTCAGACAGTTAAATTAGAAGTTGAATAGTGTAAATAATTTTTGGTAATAGTACAATTTTATTGAAGTTAATCCATCTTAATAATGAAAGAAAATAATAGTTTTATTTATCAAAGTCTATATATTTAGTTATAATATTATGATTCTTATTATTGATTCTTTCAAAGTATCATAAATATATGTTCCCAGATATTTAATTTGTTTCTAATTATATCAAAATTAATATTAGCTTGCACATTACTTTATGTTTTCATTTATAAGAATGACTTTTGTTTAATTTTATTACATTTTATTTTTGATATATCTTCAAAGAGTTTAATAGATGTTAACAGTGATTCCTAAACTTTCGTAATACCAACATCCTGGAATAGTGGTCCATTCTCCTACCAGGGGTACAAACCTCCTTGACCTTGTACTCACGAATATTGTGGGCCAATGTACCTCACCCAATGTAATGTCTTCACTCACCAGATCTAACTATAAGGCTGTATTACTTGAAATAAAAATTAAATCTGGGGATCCAGTGAAACCAAAAACCTTCGGGAACTATTCCAAAGCTAACCTCTCTGTATTAAGTGACACTTTGGCAAAATTCCAAGTACCCTCAAACCTAGTAAAAAAGATAGTATATGCTGAGCAATTTACAAAATTTCTGTAAAGTAATATTGATAGCTGTATAAAGTGAGCTGTGCCCACTCATATTAAGAATTAGACAAACTCAGAAGACAAGCCATTAGAAGACATTCCATTTTGGTGAAATCCCAGTATCAATCAGTTATACAACTGAAGAAAAACAATCTTGGCCAAGCATAGAAGGAACAAAGCCATGCATATTAAAAGCCCCCTCACCAATCTAAACAGGCACCTAAGATGACTAATTAATATTTCAAAGGCTAACTTTGAAGAAGAAATAGCTATTCATGCTAAAGACAAACACAAAAGTTTTCTACAGCTGTGCCCAAAACTTCAGAGAAAAGTATGAACAATTCACAGAACATATTGTAAATGGCATCACCCGCACTGAACCGGATTCCATTGCCAACCTTTTGGCTGAGAGGTTCAGCTCAAATCCACCCCCCAACTCCACCAGTAGTCCAAAGGAAATACCATATACCACAATCCTTCCTACTATTACTAGGAACAAGTCATCAGTGCATTTTCCAAGGCCAAAAACACTGCATTGATGGGCCCAGGTAACATCCTAGGATGCTTAATAAATAGCATGAAACATGACCTATCTGGTCCACTTGAATCACTTTTCAACTGGAGCCTACAGTTAAATTCTGTGCCTAAGGAATGGAAGATGGCTATAGTTATTTCTCTGTACAAAGGAGGTCCAAACACTGATCCAGGTAACTACAGACCCATAAGTCTGACTAGCCTAATATGTAATGCCATGGCAAGAATCATCATGGACATGATAAAGCAGGATATAGGGAACCAGTGAACACTGGAGCCATCATCATTCACCTTTGATAAAGGAAGGTCATGCTTATTAAATCTGGTTCACTTTTCTTGAGAGGGCCATCAAAGCTCTGGATGAAGGCAAGTCTGTGCACACAGCTTACCTCGACCTGGCTAAGGCATTTGATATAATACCCCATTTAGGAGTCTATATTACTATAATGAAAGATCACAACAGCGAATGTATGTACATCGACACATGTACATCGATGTATATACAGAGCGAAACACCTAAATAGCAAAAAACGGAATGCTGAACGTGTTCCATCATCATAATGTGCCACAGAGGTAGGTCAAATTTAAACTAAAATATTAACTTAATTAGCTTTTGCAGGGGGAAAGCCCCCCTGCACCCTCCATGTAGGGGACTTTGCCCCCAACACCCCTTCTACTTAAATATACCAACTCTGAGACCGCACTACAGTAGGGAAAAGGATATATTTCCTTATCCCCACCACTGTGCTGCTGGCAACAAGACACATTCGGTGTTCCGGTTTTCGCCGTTTAGGTATTTTGCTCTGTATGTACATCGACGTAAATGTGTCTATGTACATACATTCGCTGTTGTGATCTTTCAGTCTAGTAATATAGACCACCCCATTTAAACATATAGACAAGCTTACTAAGTTAGGTATAAACCCTTTATCACCCACTGGATATCCAACTAGCTCACTGATAGGACCCAGAAGGTTAAAAATAGGTGAAGCCATCTCTACCAACAGGCCAGTCACTAGCAGAGTCCACCATGGCTCAATAGTGGGCCTGATCCTTGCTGGCATCTGTATCTATAAAATAGAAGCAAATGCTGATGATTTAAGGCTGGCTAAGTTTCCAGATGATTGCAAGAATGGGGTTATCACTGACTCTATTGCAGAAGCTAGCATTCTTCAAGAAGGACTATCTTTGACTAATAAATGGTGCCAAAGCCATGGTCTTAAAATGCATAATTGTACCCTTTGGGAAGTTAATCATCCTAGCTTATTGCCATGTTCATAGGTTCATAGGTGTGTACTAGGCTAATGAGCCTGGAGCCTTTGCAAGCCTAGCCCATAAGATTATGCTGGCATCGTGCCACCTGACCTTAGTTCCCAGTGCCTCTGTCAAATAGAGTGACTGGAGTGATCCCAGGGGTGAATTTTCTATTTCCCATCCACTCATCAAGATCTTTCTTGAAGAGGGCCAGTGAGGTGCTCTGCTTGACATGTGTGGGAAGTCGATTCCATAGCATGGGCAGTCTCTGGGTTATGAACCTGTCCCTCCAGCTTGTTCTGTTGATTATGGTAATGAGGTTGAGGTCTCTGGAGCATGTAGTGTGGATCAATTGGAATTTCTTTATATGTAGCATTTCTAACAGAGCTGGGTGAGACATGTCTTTGTAAGTCAAGTAGAGATTGCCTCTAAGTAGGCGATATAAGACAGACAATAGTTTTAGTTTTCAAGTCTGTCCATATAAGACAAGTGTTTAAATTCTAGGATCCTCTTTATGAGGTACTTTTGTGGCCTCTCCAGTTGTTGCAGGTGTCTAGTGAGGTACATGCCAAATGGGGCATTGTACTTGATGACTGGCCTAATGAGGGAAGAATAGAGGGAGACAATGACCTCTTTCTTCCTGGATGCAAAACCCTTAGTAATGAGATGTGCCACATAGAAGGACTTTCTGACCACAGTGGCAATGTGATGGTCAAAAGAGAGATTGCTGTCAACCTGTGTTCCCAGATCTCATATGACACCTTCCATGTTCAGTGGACTACCATCAATGTGGTAATTCATGAGAACTGGATTTTTCCCAAAGGGGATGACAACACATTTTTTGGCATTGAGCTTAAGGCCATGGTTCTGACACCAGTTGTTGGTCTAAGTGAGGCCTTTCTGTAGGATATCAACATCACTTGGGGAGTTAATTATGGCTCCCAACTTGCAATCGTCTGTGAACTTTGTCAGCCAGAGTCCATTTGTTTTGGCCTGCTCTTCAAAGAAGTAGATACTAAACAGGAGAGGACCCAGGACCAAACCATGTGGGACTGCACTCGTGACTGATTGGCAGTCTGACTTGGATTAACTACTTTCACACTGTGGGTACTATCTGTACACCAGTTTGCAGCCCACCTAGTGATATAGGGGTTGATGTCTAGCTTAGTGAGTTTTTCTATGATTCCTGAGTGGGGAATGATATCAAAGGCCTTGGCCAGATCAAGGTAGACTGAATGAACCACCTTGCCTTCATCCACAGCTCTAGTGACTGACTTAAAGGCGTCAACCAGTTTGAGCAGGCATGATCGACCCTTCACAAAACCAAACTGTGTGGGATCCAGAGTTTGGAGATTTTCTATATCCTGGTTTATTAGGTCCATGATAATGCATTCCATAGCTTTGCATATCAGACTTGTCAGGAAAATGGGCAATAGTTCCCAGGCTATGTAGTCACTCCTGCTTTGTGGAGAGGGATGACTGTAGCAATGTGCCATTCAGTAGGGACAAAGCCTGAGGTGAGGCTGTGATTGAACAGGGCACACAGGTGAGGTGCCATTTCACTCTGTAGTTCATGTAGAACACTGCCAGGGATATTGTCAATTCCCATAGAAGCTGTATTCGTGGCCTTGGACAGTGCTATTTTAACCTGTGCAGCAGTAATACTGGGTACCTGGCAATCTACTGGTATTGGTCCTCTGGGGGAGAGGGGTAAAGGTGGCACTGAATCTGCCAGCCAGTATATTGGCAATATCTGTTGGTTCAATATAGGAGGTGTCATTGTGCAACAGCTCCGAGGAAATCTGTGTATTGCCGTGGAGATTCTTTACATAACTATAGAAGGCCTTGTGGTTGTCTTTACTATCTGCTACAATTCTGTTTTCATAGCTAGCTTTAGAGGACTTCATGAGGGATCTCAACTTTTTCTTGAGTCTGATAAGGGAGTTTTTACAGTCTTGGGACTTCACCTTATTTCACATCAGTTTCCTCCTTCTGTCGTAGAGTTTGCTTATGGTAGGGGACCACCAGATTGGCTTCCTTTTTTTGGAGGAGAGTGTCTTGGTTCTATTGAGTAGGGCAAGATCCATGCATTTGTGTACATGTTCATACAGGGCACAAGTGTATGATTCAGCTTTCATGCAGCTGTTCTCCAATTGCATGGGTGCCATGAAGTTAGCCACCTCTGTTTTTAGGTGCCCAAAGTTAGCTTTAGAGAAGATGTTCATGGTGGTTACCTTTTCAGGGAGGGGGTGGGTGGGAGGGATGTGGATTTCCAAGGTGATTAGTTTGTGGTCAGATCTAACCAGGGAGGAGATGACTATTGGTATATAGCAATGGTCACACGTGTTAGTAATGACCAGGTCAAGGATGTTGCTACCTCTAGTGGGGGTAAGAATGAGCTGGTTCAGGACATTGGAATTAATGATTTCCAGGAAACACTGAGCAAGTGTAATGGTAGATGAGTAGTTTTCCCAGTTAATGGTGGGGTAGTTGAAGTCGCCCAATATGAGAGTGTTAGGTTGGATCCTAATATTCTCAAGAGTGCTTAGGAATGTGGAGTGTAAGTCTTGGGTCATGGTTGGGGACTTATAGCAACCTGAATTGCTGTCCTACCCAATGTTAGCTGCACCTGAAGTATCTCTGATGCATTATGTTGGGGTATCAGTCTGGAGGTGTGCGCATCCTTTATGAATATGGAAACACCACCGCCTTTGGAGCTTCAGTACAAGTTCTGCGGCAAAAGGTATGGAATACGTTATAGCCTGGTAGTGCAGGAGTGCTTTCTGCTGTCTTGAACAAGGTCTCTGTTACAGCACAAATGTCAATTTTCTCCACTTTAAGGGGAGTGCTTTGAGCAAGTTCATTTTGAGATTTAGACTTCTAGCGGTGAGCAGCATGACCCTCAGATTGCATTTGTTTGTAGCTGTTACCATGGTGATTTGGTCTTTGGAACACCTCCTAAAACAAGCACTATAGAGGGTGGCAAGAGCCTTGGCCAGTATCCGGAATCCCAGGGGTGACAGATGCAGGCCATCTCTGGCAAAGCATCGAGGTCTCTCAATCATGTCAGACAGATACTGGATCCCCTTAGAATGACACCAGAAACATAGCCAATTGTTGAAATCAATTATTTTCTGCTGGTACTGTAGTATCAGTCTGGGTGATGGTAGGAGGCAGCTCAGGGCTAGGGTCATATACGCCTAGGCTACATAATCTGAGAGCTCCTCCATGTCTCTTTTCATGTAGTCCAGGGAGGTACATCTCAGGTCATTCACACCCACATGTACAATGACAGAGTCATATTTGTACCTGTTGTTTAGGGGCCTGAGTGTGTGCATTGTGCCTGCACCTGACAGGCAGCTGACTGTTACATTCTCCTTATTCAACCTAGTGAGTGGGACATCAGTGTGCCTCACTATCGAGTCACCTATGACTAGTGTGCTGGGCATGCTGTTTTGCCTTAGGGGCTTTGGTTGACTGACACACTGTTCAGCATGGTTATGTGTCTTATGATTAGTGTTGTGTTGTGGTGGTTGAGTGCATTTCTGCCTTGGAGGTGTCTGCTGTTTGGGTAGGTTTTTTATTGAGAGCCTCTGTGAAGGTGGGTGTGTGGTTTGTGTTTTTATGTGAAGGCAGTGCTGGTGTGTGTTCTGGAGGGCTATGTGTTCCATGTGGTGTGGTGCAAGTGTTGACCTTCTCCTCTTGACCAGCTATTATGGTGTTGGCTGGAAAGTGTGTGGCTTCCAATTTCGATATATAAGTGCATCTCTCACAAGTCTGAGTGTTGGGAGGTAAGAGGAGAGGGTTATCAGTGTACATAAGGCAGTTGCTACATTGCCTCAGGATACCCAAGTTCACCAGGGTAATAGGAGAAAGCACAGGGAACTGACCTTTAGACATGCCTGGAGGGGTGGGCATTAATAATAACTACTGGAGCTGTTTCCTTGTAGAATGTTTAGTGCTGGCAGGACTTTTGTGTGCTACAATAATTGCCACAAGACGTCTGGTAAAGTGCTAGATTAATAAGCTAGTAAAAGTGCAGGCGAAGAGAGAACTAGCAAATCTAAGGGAAAAATTGAAGAACAGACTTTTTAACACCGCTCAGAAGCTTACAACCAGTCCTGGATACAGCAGTTCTGCATCTGGACTACACTAGCTCCAGAAAAGGCATAAAACTGTTTTTTTTTTTTATTTATTTTTTTTTTTTTAAGTAGAAAGTGAAGAGGCAGAAGATAATGAGATAATTCAATATTCAGAAGCTAAAGGGGTGGGGCTTTGCTAAGTTCTCACTATAAACAGTAGAATGAGCTGATGTAATGTGACTGGGGGGGGTGTCCAGTATCAACGTTATACCAGAGGCAGGCAATTCAAAGCCACCAAGACTTAAGACCACCAAAGAACTGGGCAGGGTGGCGGGGAAAAACAGTTGTACAGATTACAGAGATATTAAATCAAAAGTGCAGAAGAGAATTGAGAATAAACACTTATCTTTTCCCAATATCACAGTAGGCAGTAGGTCAGCCTCTCTGCACCTTAGAACAGCTTCAGCAACAGGTATAGCTGATTTAAAACACTGGCTATTAAAGGTAGAGAAACAGAAACCTAATCAATCAACAATAACAGTTTTGCAGGAATGCCCCTAGCTAGATTAAATAAGTTCTGGTCACTCTCTCCCACAGAGAAAACAGGCCTCTAGACAAAAATTTCACTGCAAACTGAGGGTAACAGTAACAGATATTCAGCTCTATCACACAACAAAAAGGAGAGTAAAAACAGTTGTACATATTACAGAGATGCTAAATCAAAAGTGCAGAAGATAATTGAGAATAAACACTTACCTTTTCCCAATATCACAGTAGGCAGTAGGTCAGTCTCTCTGCACCTTAGAACAGCTTCAGCAAACAGGTATATCTGATTTTAAACACTGGCTATTAAAGGTAGAGAAACAGAAACCTATCCAATGAACAATAGCAGTTTAGCAGGAATGCCCCTAGCTAGATTAAACCAGTCCTATTCACTCTATCACACGGAGAAATCAGACAAGCCTCTATACAAAATATTTCACTGCAAACTGAGGGTAACAGTAACAGATATTCACCTCTATCATACAACAAAAAGGAGAGTAAAAACAGTTATACAGATTACAGAGATGCTAAATCCAAAGTGCAGAAGATAGTTGAGAATAAACACTTACCTTTTTCCAGTAACACAGTAGGCAGTAGGTCAGTCTGTCTGCAGCTTAGAACAGCTTCAGCAAGCATGTATATCTGATTTGAATGTTGAATTGATAATACACCCTAAGGGTTAACCCAGTGGTCAGGGATCTGGGTACACACATAGACTGTAGCCTTAACTTCAACCACCATGTGGCCACAGTGGTGAGGAAATCATTTTATGTTGTGCAACTTAAAAGTAAGGGCATGGCATCTATGTTCAAAGAGGTTATTATCTCACTGTAATCTGCCCTTATCAGACCAAGCATAGAATACAATACTCCCTTTGGTATGTACCTGACTAGGCATATGCAGCAACTAAAGTGACCTCAGAGGTTCCTTACAAAAAGAATACAAGGAATAAAAAAATGCCTGGCTTTCAAGGAATCTGCAAACCCCACAGCTATGAATCATCTACCAGAAATACAAGGTCCAGGGACCTGAAATTTGTCTGTGACTTAAACAGATTATGCTAGAGAGACAGATATGTTTCCCAGAGATTGCCTCTCCTATGGAACAGGTTTTCCATCCATGTGAAGCTGAGTTCATCTATTACCCAGCTTAAGCACAACCTAGACCAGTGGATGGCGAATATGAAATTTACACTGGGTCTGGCACACATGTCCCTTATGGACAGAGGTAGCTTATAAATGCCTGGCTCTCAATGGCTTATTTGGATACAGGACATCATTATTATTTCAGAAAAAATCATTTAGGCTTAGAAAGGACCCCCTGTGTCATTAGAGTAGTAACAATCTATCTATAAATCTAAGAATCTCTCACTGACATCAATACACAGTTCATTAATGATTATGAAAGTAGAAATTGCCTTTGACTGCAAGCAATTATTTAAAAGATTTGAGAAACAGAAGACAAGAAGAGTGTTCTAAAAGACAAGAAGAAAAAAAAACTTTTCTGACCGAATATTGTACGTTAATTTTCAAAATCAAACATGTATTGAAACTTATATTAAAATTCCTGAATTTGCAGAGTAACAGATGTAAAATCCACACAATTCCAAACAACAAATTAATGGTAGCAGTATGACGTTACTAAAATAAAAGATGTGACATGATGTTGCACTGCTGTTAAAAGAACATCCCATTTTCTGCCCGTATCCCACACACTGACACTTTTGTATCTACTGATTCTTTATTTTGTCCATATTGGCATGTGCTTTCCTGCCCTCTACCAATCTTAGACAGCACAAAACTAATATTAATACCCATATTATTTTTGCCTCTGCATTCCACTTGTCAGTTTTTCTCTCTTTCCCAACCCTGAACAATATGACTTTTAATCCAACCTCCTGTGATGACTATCTGATCTTAATCTCTGTTTCAGTTTTCTCTTCAAACACAAAGTTCACAAGCTTACAGTTCCTAACTGCAATATTTACAAAAATACTGTATTTTTTTAGAATGCAATTTTCCCAAATCACATGAATCGCTAGACATTTCCAGAATATATGGGGCATCCACATATTGTGATGCATCTCTAGCATTGTCCTAATCCTATCTTTTAGAACATGCTTAATCATACTGTATTTTTAAACCAACAATAATTTGACCTTATTTGCTTATCACAAGCTCCTGAGATCAACTTGGTTTTTCTTACCCTACTTAACCTCTCCTTCCACTCCTTAGATATGACTTAAGCCCACTGCATTGTACACCATAATCCTAGTAGCTAACAAGACACAAAACAACCCTGATCAATATAGCTCAATACCCTGCCAAACAGACTTTAATCTCCCTCTCTACCCTGACCTCCTCTGTCAAACAGACTTCAATGACTGATGTAGTTTTGGGGCTCTGTATAGGGGTCCGATGCATTCACTAACCTTTAGATCTAATCCTGTGCATGAAAGAAGAATCCATTCAATAAAATTATAAAATTTAAAGGTATCATAAAAATAACCCCTGCCCTTGCCCAGCCACTGTCTCCCACCTTTTCAAGATACTAGCTCAATTTCTAGTAGATATCCTCTGATATCCATATCTTCTCAAGTCCCCATTCATCAGAAATCAATGGACTTGGAATTTTACATTATACCTTGTGTGCAAAAACACTAGTTAATACATTGGCATCTGCATTAATTAATGCAGAGCTGTAACTAGGGCAGGATGAAAGGGGTGGCTGCCCCAGCTGCAAGATTTTTGGAGACACAACTGACATGTGCAGATGGGAGTGAATGCAGTACTGGCATTCATTTATGGGTATGCAAGGATATCATGGCTTCATAGGTGAATGCCAATATTGCATTCATGTTTGTGGTTGAAGCTCAGTGTGTGTTAGTAAAAGTTGCATTTGTGGCAAATCAATTGCTACAGTTGCAGATTTCTTTATGGTTGAGGCTTCACTCTGGGAAACTTCCCAGGGTGCAATTAATGAGATGGATATATATATATATATATATATATATATATATATATATATATATATATATATATATATATATATATATATATGTATATATACATATATATATATATATATATATATATATATATATATATATATATATATATATATAGGGGACAGAAGGCCTGTTTTTTAAAGTTGAGTGTCACCTGTCCAGGGTAACAAATAAACTAATAAGATTGATCATGTCCACTTTTTAAATGAATATCACTTGGCCCTAATAAAACAATCATTCTGAATGCCAGTGTCCACTTTCTTCACTAAAGCCTTGAGATACAGCTAATAAAATCTACCCTTCTACTCTTGCAGATTTTCTCCATTTTATATCATGCAGTGATTCCAGAAGTTCTTCCAGTTTAATTCCCTTATTTAGCTCTATGTACTAACATTATGTTAGCATAACTCTTTGCTAAATCTTGGTAATAGCCACCCTGACTCCTTTCCATACTGTTATGTTTTGTCTTATACATCATGTCTGTAGAAAATTACCTCAAATCTTTTAAGATCTTCAGCATCATACCACAGATTGTCTTCCTTATCTGTTATGTCAATAATTGCACATTATTATTTTCTTTATATCCCAAGCTAACAATTTACAAGACCTTTAACCTTGGGTCCAATATTGATACTCTTCTTTATATTCCAAGCTAACAATTTACATGACCTTTAACCTTGCTCCCACTAGAAGTCCTTCATATACAGTCTCTCTTGCTAAAATTCAGTATTTTCAGATTGAATAATTAAACCACGTAGAAGGTCTAAGTGTAATCCCAATGTAACTCTTTCAGTTATGGATAATTTTATCTAGTCCAAGGATTGCTACTGACCTATTCTTTGCCTAACACTTCAACATACACAGCTCTTCTTAATGACAATAACCCTTCTATGTCATTATACTGGCATTTATTGCAATGTAATAGCTTCTCACCATGTATCTCATTTATGGATGATTATGTATGAGCCTCTATCTATAGTATTCTGGAAAAGAGAAATGCATGCTACCCACCCCCTATCATTATGGCAAAACCAATACTTCTGTTTGTGTTAGTGTTCCTCACCCCTTCCCAAAGTGGTTTCAAATGTCAGTGGATGGGATTCTGAAAGGTCTTAGACTGATCTACTCACCATAATATTCAGTGTAATTAAAAGGGTGGTGTCATTTTTTTTGAATATTTAAAGGGGCAATTTAGCAAAGAGAGATCATAAGTATTATTCCCATTGATTCATATGGACTTTTGCAGTACGCCAGTGAACTATATCGCCAAATAAATTACTTTACTGTGAAAAATGTATACACTAGCTTCCTTGTATTTAGTATATGTATTATTTATAACCATTAAAAATAAATTATTAATACTAACTAGACCTTTTATGCTACTTGTGTTGTTCTGTTTCCATTGAAAGTTCTGTAAACTCTTGCATATGTACTGTATGCATAAATATTTTTGCCTCACTTATATCACTTTAATGCCTTATACCCAGATCCCTGCCGAAAAGGATTAATTAAACAACTCACTTTCCTGGTTACGGATTGTAAAATAAATAAATAGATAAATAATATGCATGTGAATCAGACCAGTGACTATACAAATTATGGATAAAGCACTAATATTTTGCAGGTTGGCTTTGCTTACATTATGATCATGCAGAGACAAAGAGACACACACACACACACACACACACACACACACACACACACACACACACACACACACACACATGCACACACATGCACACACACACACACACACACACACACACACACACACACACACACAAATGTGTGTATGTGTGTGTGTGTGTGTGTGTGTGTGAGAGATACATCATTAATGAGCATAGCATATATCATTTATTCTTCTTCTTTCAGCTTTTTCCCAGTTAGGGGTCGCCACAGCGGATCACTTGTCCGCTCATGATTGGCAGTGGAGTTTTACGGTGTCGAGTTGCCAGCCCGGTGCTCAACCTTCCACAGAAGGCACACACACGCACGCACTCATTCCTAGGGCCAATGTAGAGTGTCCAATCCACCTACAGCATGTCTTTGGGATGTGGGAGGAAACCGGAGCACCCGGAGGAAACCCATACAACCACAGGGAGGACATGCAGTCTCCATACAGAAGGCACCCCAGCCGAAGATTGAACCGAAGAACCTCTTGCTGTGAGGTGACAATGCTAACCACTGCACCACCATGGCTGCCCTAGCATATATCATTAATGGTCCTGGAAATTAAATAATCATAAATCCATTAGATAACTGATATTATAATAGCAATATTATAGCTATGCAACAAAGTCTCCATGGCAGTATGCAAGTTAATGTTGTGGACATCCTTAAGCTGTATGACAGCAGGAAAATGATTATTATCTCAGCGTATTTAATGGAAATTGGGCGGCCATTGTGGTGTAGCTTTTAGCGTTGCCACCTCACAGCAAGCGGTTCTCGGGTTTGATTCTTGGCTGAAATGCCTTCTGTGCGGAGTCTGCATGTCCTCCCTGTGGTTGCATGGGTTTCCTCTGGGTGCTCCGGTTTCCTCCCACATCCCAAAAGACATGCAGTAGGTGGATTGGACACTCTAAATTGGCCCTAGGTGTGATTGTGTGTGTCTTCTGTGGAAGGTTGGATGCCGGGCTGGCAACTCGACACTGTAAAACTCTACTGCTAATCATGAGCAGACAGATGATCCACTGTGGTGACCCCTAACCGGGAAAAGCTGAAAGAAGAAAAAGAAGAAGATTATTTAGTGGAAATTGTTTTTCTGACCAAAAAAAAAAAGATTGCTGATAGCCACTGTCAATGAAAAAAGACTAAAGCTTCTTTTTTTTTGGGGGGGGGGGCAAGCCCTTTGCACCAAACCAAGTTTTATGTACCGACTCCATGGTCACAAAGCAGTGTAGAATGTGAAACTCCACATTAGTTGAAAGTGGCTTTTGGTGGACTATATATATAATTAACACTAAACATACATATATTAGTATTATGGGAACCTTGAAGCCATTTTTGTATTTGTGTTGTGATCTTTAATATTTAAAGTTATTTAATGTATACTATTACTGGCTAGTTTAGCAATATCTGTATATAAGTCTATAAAGTATAACATGATTACTTCTATTTGTTCTGTATTATCTTTCTTGTTTTCCAAATCAGCCATTTGTGTATGTTGTCAGAATGATGGTTAATTCTCCTGACTATACATAAAAAGGGTCAACTTCACATGATCGAATGTTCAAATATTCGAACTCGATATGGCCAAGACCATATGATTGAACGTGTGAATGTTCGAAAATGTGCAGTAGACCTGCGAAACACAAACAACAAAAAGCTGTGTATAGCAGGGGGCAAGCCCCCCTGCACCCCCCACACCCCCGCAAATAAAATATACCAACTCTGACATCACACTACAATGAGGACGAGGGAAATCTCCCGTTCCACGCTGTATGCTGATCCCTGTTCAGAATTTCAAAGTTTTAAAACTTCGAACATATGGTCTTTGATCATATGGGTTTCAAAGATTTCAGATTCTAAATTCTGAAGTGGACCCCATAAAACACATAACTGTGTAGACCTTCATATACTCAATGACACACCTAAAGAGAGCTACATTAATAATAATGTCATATTTTTAATTTGATGTTCATACGCCAAATAATATACATGAAGAGACTTGAATTTATAATAAATGTTGTGATTTTTGTCTTTTAATTTGACCTAATATTATTACAATATGTGATATTCATTTCAGTTGTGGTGGTGACATTGTATGTTGTACTGTATGTGCATAATATACTATAATACAGATCCACCAAAGTATACTCTGAATGTATATTAGAATCCAGTTATGTTAATAGATAATACATGTACCTGACAAGAACTCTGATAATATAAAAAATTGTTTTGACCATATTTCTATTGCACCTCTGTATCCAGATATAGTTGGTCCAAATTGATATGTGAACTGCACCATCTTATTTTACACTGGCTGCCATAACAATTTGAGTTAAAAGAACAGAAAAAGACCCAAGTAGCACAGCAAAACTCTCAACTCACACCTTTTTCCCTAAAACCCATCCCTACTTCTACCATAAAAAAGCTCCTACAAAAGCTAAAACCATGTACTAATGCACCTGATAACATACCCTCATACTTCCTTAACATTGCTGCTGATGCCATTGCCTTCCCCATCAGAGTCCTAATAAATCGCTCTATCCAAGAAGGTCTTATTCCCACACTCTGGAAAAGAGCTTTCATCATACCCTTACATAAAGGAGGCAAGAACTGTGATATCACTAACTACCGTCCCATCGCCATCCTTTCTCCTATATCAAAACTCTTAGAAAAATGCATCCATCTCCAACTCCTTCCCTATCTCCTAGACAACAACTTACTAACCACCACACAACATGGCTCTGTTGTATCCACTCTCTTTCTCGACCTTTCTAAAGCCTTCGACACCATATCTCACAGCCTTCTCCTTACTAAGCTATCTAACCTTAACATATCCCCTGCCACTATCAATTGGTTCACCAACTATCTCTCCCATAGGCAACAAGCTGTCAAATGGAAAACAGCCATCTCCTCCTTTCTAAATACACCCACTGGTGTCCCCCAAGAGTACATCTTGGGTCCTCTCCTCTTCAATATATTCATAAATGACTTCTCCCACTCAGTTCCCCATGCCAAACTTGTTCAATATGCAGATGACTCTACAATCATCTGCACAGCCACATCCATTCCCACTCTCTTAAAATTAACCCAAGAGGCCTTCTCCACCAGAGAACAATGGATGAAAAACAATCATCTAGCACTCAATGCATCTAAAACCAAGCTTATGGTATTCACCCCCTCTAAAAACACAACCATTAACAAAAATCTACTCTCTATCATCAGCCAAAAACAACACCCCTCTTGAACTAGTATCTGAAAGCAAACTGTTAGGGGTCCTGATAGATGACCAACTCAAATTCAATAGCCACCTACTACTAAACATAAAGAAAACACATTATAAACTTGGCATGCTTTACCGTCATAGTAAATTCCTCTCCACATCTACTAAACATACTCTTGCTACAACATTCCTCATTCCTTCACTTCTATATGGGGCTCCCCTTCTAACAAATCTTCAATTATCCCTTAAAACAAAACTGTCCTCATGTTATAATAAAATTGCCAAATTCGCCACAAAGCATCTACCCACCACTGTCTATCTCTCCACAAACTGAACTGGCTTGAACTTCCTAACTATCTCACCTTTACTCAGCTCTGCTTTGCCCATAAACTCATATTCCATCCATTTCTCTGTCCCTCACTCAGCTCCACCTTTAAAATGCACATGCCACAAAGAGCCCTAAGATCTAATAACCAAAATCTGCTAGAACTGTACAAACCTCTTCAATCGCCAGGGAAAAATCTGCTGTCCTTTTCCCTGGCACGCAATTGGAACTCCCTTCCCCCCTCCATTCGTACCACTGCTAAACTTCCAGCTTTTAAAAAATCTCTACACTCACACTTAACATCTGCCTGGGAATGTTCCTGCTCTCATCCCTCCTAGTCTAGCCTGCTTCCTACAGGCACCACATCATATATACCAGAAACTATAAATTAGCTAAAGCAATAACACCCTAATGATTCTTAAACTCTAGTATTCCATTCTAAATACTACATATTTTCTACAACAATGAAATGCTAGTCTTATACAGCATAACCAAAGATTCTTTGCTTGTAATCACCTGTTCCTCTGTTTTTTGTCTTGAACACACATTTCCTTTTTGTCAACCACTGTTAAATTTTTTTACCACTGTTTTTTATCAAGTTGTATTAACTTGACTGAATGTGTTAATGTGTAAACTTCTGTAATATTTTGTATCTTTATTCAGGAGCTTTTCTCCCCAGGACTCCATTGAAAACGGGTACTTTGGGCCCAATGGACAATCCTGGTAAATCAACTGTAAATAAATAAATAAATAAAAGTGGACTCCAATTTTTCTATAATATTTAGTACATCAGGGATACTACTGTAACATGACAGCAATATCATCTTTAAACCCCATACTTTTACAAAGGGGTACATCAGTTAACTGCATAAACATCTTAGAATGTATTATAATGCTATAATAATCATTTATTAGAAATGGGGTTTCTGCACTGTCTGATAAACGTAATGCATGCTGAACATATTTTGTTATTGCCTCTGTGTGCCACTGTTGTCACTGCACTGCACAGCAAATGTTTACTGTTAATGTTTACAGTTCTATAGTCATATAAATGTTTCTGTAAATATGGGCTAAGTGTTCATGGGTAACAGAGTAACTGTGAATGCTATTTTCCAAATTGTATACTCATGTAAGTTGCTTTTACCAGCACAATAAACTATTAATAACAGTATATGGTCAGGGGTAATATAACTTCCGTTACTATTCTAAAGTCATATGTAAGTATATTGTTTCATTTTCACAATTCATCACATGACTGGCATGTATGAACATGCTATTGCACATTGCTTTGCATGGCACACTGCTGAATACTGTACAAATGTCCTCTTACTGCTCAGACTTTAGGATGCTAGCACATATCATCTTTATGTGTAGTCAGGCATGACCATACTGCTTGGTACTCTAAATCCTTGTGATATTCTAGACATACGTCAAAGTCCAGGTTTCTGCAAATACTCTTTCTCTGGTGGTATGTCCTGCATCATATATATATATTGATCTACAAGTCTGTTTTTTATACATGGAGGTTACATGGCTTGGGCTGACTTTTGTGGGTTTGTGTCTCCTCTAAACTCTCCTCTCAGAGATAGCAAGTTATTCAGTACAACTTAAATAATTAACCCCTGTAAAGGTGTCACCAACTGGGTGCAACAGTGGAGTGAGCCTGGGAGATATCACTAATACTTATATGGGATGGCTTGAAATAGTGGTAGGAGGCCCTACCCTGATGGCCTGGCACTATTCAGAAGGCAGTTTTGGGCTAGTAGGCATGGCATCTGTTTATGCGTGTTGCCAGCCCCTCTGAAAGTGAAATCAACCCCTTATGACCTGCCTATTCACATAGTTCATATGGCATTCATGGCTACAGGCTTGACAAAGGTAGAGTTTCACAAGGACTACTTGCCTCACTCCAACATATTGTCATTAGCCATATTGTCAAACAGAGGTGAGCAAGAATAGCAATGGAATTCCTTTTCCTCTCCAGCTCCTACAGGTGACAGAGATGTGCGACTAAAGTCAGGTCTAAGACATTGTCAGACTTCATTTCTATACACCAGTGTAACTGGCTTGCTCTTCAGAGCTTGCAGACTATCTCATATACTATTGGATCAATGAGTTCTTGGGAATATTGACATCACATGCTACCAATCCATGGCAAGGAACACATTTTGCAGGGAGCAATATTCTGAAACATTGCATACTAATGAGTTCCATTACTAATGTATAGCTTTGGAGAGCTAAATATGGTGCCAGTACGTCATATGAATCTGTAGTATTCACAGACATACACACACACACACACACACACACACACACACACACACACATATATATATATATATATATATATATATATATATATATATATATATATATATATATATATATATATGTCTATAGCTATACCTCTACCTATAAATATATGTGTGTGTGTGTGTGTGTGTGTGTGTGTATATATATATATATATATATATATTCACACACATACATAGAGCTATATATAAATATATAGATAGGATATATATAGATATATACACACACACACACACACACACACACACACACACACATGTGTGTGTGTGTGTGTGTGTGTGTGTGTGTGTGTGTGTGTGTGTTTGTGTGTGTGCACGTGACAGAGTGTGTAGGCATGTCTACATGAAACCATAATGTAAGGAAACCCAACATGCATTGCATTGCTCATTGAGTAAAATCTGCCTTTTATATAGTACTATTTCTTTTCATATGACACACAGGTTCATAGGTTCATAGGTTCATACTAGGCTATCTGCTCTACGGCATTTATAAGCCTATCCAGAGTGTGTTTGGCTTTCGCCACCCATTTTAAATTAATTTTGCTATGCCCTTTTTCGAGGTTAGTATACTGTGCCTCTGTCTAACAGTGACACAGAAGTGATACCCGGGGTAAACCTACGATCCCCCATCCACTCATCAAGATTCCTCGTAAAGAGAGTCAATGAGGGACTCTGCCTAACCTGGACTGGGATTTTATTTCAGAGTGAAGGGAGCCTCTGGGTTATGAATCTGTCCCTCCAGCATGTCCTATTTATTGCAGTGCTGAGGTTCAAGTCTCTCAATTGCGGGGCTCGATGGGATTTGGATTTTCTGAGGTGCAGCATGTCCATTAATTCCGGGTTGGACATGGCTTTATACATCAGGCACAGATCACCTCTGAGCAGGCGGTATGCCACTGAGTAGAGCTGGAGTTTCTTTAACCGGGCAGCATATGACCTCCCCTGATCTAGATGTGAATCCCTTCGTGATTAGGTGGGCTATATAAAATGATTTTCTAACCACTTTGGCCACGTGGTTGTCAAATGAGAAATTGCTATCAACTTGGGTCCCCAGGTCCCTAATTACTTCTTCTGTACTTAATGGATTACCACCTATGTGGTAATTTGTGGGCACTTTGTTTTTGCCAAAGGGGATGACTATACACTTTTTGGTATTTAGCTTGAGGCCATGGCTCTGGCACCAGTTGTCTGTTTCTATGAGGCCCTATTGGAGGATGCTTGTGTCGGCTGGAGAGTCGATTATGGCACCCAGTTTGCAGTCATCTGCGAATTTGGTCAGCCACAGTCCTTCCGTGTTGGCCTGTACCTCCGAGGAATATATACCGAACAAGAGAGGTCCCAGGACTGAGCCTTGTGGGATGCCACTTATAAATGGTTTTGAGTCTGACATGGCTCCAGCAATTCTAACCATGTGGGTTCTGTCCTTGAGCCAGTTTGCAAACCATCTAGTGATATAGGGGTTTATATGTAAGCTGGTGAGCTTATCTGTAATGCCCAAGTGGGGTATTGTATCGAAGGCTTTTGCGAGGTCCAGGTAGGCTGTGTGGACCACCTTCCCCTCGTCAATGGCCTCGGTGACTGTTTCAAAGAAATCAACCAAGTTTAAGAGGCAGGATCTGCCCTTAACAAAGCCGAACTGGGTAGGATCCAGTGTCTGTAGGTCCCCAATATCTTTATTTATGAGGTCCATGATGATCCTTTCCATAGCTTTGCAGACCAAGCTAGTCAGGCTTATGGGGCGATAGTTTCCAGGATCCGTTGAGGCACCACCTTTGTGGAGAGGGACCACTGTTGCTGTACGCTACTCTTTGGGTACATATCCTGTAGTAAGGCTGAGATTGAACAGTAGTTTTATGTTTGGGTTTAGCTCTTCTTGGAGTTCATGTAGGACACAGCCCGGGACACCGTCTCGTCCCATTGATGCTGTGTTTTTTGCTTTGGAGAGGGCAGCTCTTACCTGAGCATCTGAGATGTCAGGGGAGCAGCACTCTGCTGGGATAGATATTTGCCCTTTTGGTGGGGGGGGGGAGAAGTTTGCGCTGAACCTGTCAACTAGGATGTTGGCAGTGTCTGTGGGTTCGGTGTATTTTTTGTCATTTTGGACTAATTCTGAGCATATCTGGGAATTACCACCCAGGTTCCTAACATAACTAAAGAAAGCCTTGTGATTATCCTTAGTGTCCTGTGCAATTTTTCTCTCGAAGCTGGCCTTAGATGATTTTATGAGTGCCCGTAGTTTTTTGCTAATACTGATCAGAGATGCCTTCCCTTTTTGGGATTTTGCTCTATCATGTAGTAGCTTCCTCCTTCTATTGTATAGTTTGTTTATGGCTGGGGTCAACCAGACAGGACGTCTGCCTTTGGAGGATTGGGTCTTGGTTTTATTTGGGATTGCATGATTCATGCATTCCTGAAGGTGTTCATAGAATGCGTTTATAAAGGATTCTGCAGTCTGGGCCGTATTTTCCACAGGCCCGGGCTTTGAAGGATTCCACCTCAGTTTTGAGGAGTGTGAAATTTGCTTTAGAGAAGTTTTCACTGTGGTTTTCAGGGCAGGGGGTGGAGTCGGGATGTGAATATCCAGTGAGATTAGTTTATGGTCTGATCTTACCAGTGAGGGATACACTTCTGGCCTGGAGCATAGAGTCCCCATGTTGGTGATGATCATGTCCAGTATGTTTTCCCCTCTTGTGGGAGTGGTAACAAGTTGTTCCATAGCATTTGAGTTTATAAATTCTAGGAACCTTTGGGCTAGGGTGTTGGAGCTAGAGTAATTCTCCCAGTCTATATTTGGGTAGTTGAAGTCGCCCATTATAATGGTGTTTGGAGAGACCTTCATATTTTCCAGTGTTCTCAGGAAGGTCAAGTGGGGTTCCTGGGTTTGGGAGGGTGGTCTGTAGCAGGTTATAAACCGGAAGGCAGTTTTACCCACTGTTAGTTGCACATGGATAGTCTCTGATGCTTCGTGCTGTGCCACCAACCTGGAGGTGTGGGTATCTTTGACGAATATGTATACTCCCCCTCCTTTTGTGGTTCGGTCCAAGTTTTGGTGCAGAAAAGCATGGTATGAGGTATAACCTGGTAGTGCTGGGGTGCTCTCGGGAGCCTTGAACCAGGTTTCTGTTACTGCCCAGATATCGATGTTCTCCATGCTAAGGAGAGTTTCGAAAGGCATCTTGAGGTTTAGATTTCTGGCATTGAGTAGCATTACTTTTAGTTTCTTATCCCTTGTGATACCTATGGAGGTGGGTTTGTCTTTTGAGCTGTGCCTAAAAAAGGCACTATGGGGGTAGCAAGAGCCTTTGCCAATATCTGAAAGCCCAGGGGTGACAGGTGCAAGCCGTCCCTAGCGAAGCATCATGGCTTGTCGAGCATGTCATCCCAGGCTGACAGGCATTGGATCCCCTTTGAATGACACCAATACTTAAGCCAATTGTTGGAATTGATCATCTTGTCTTCATATTGGGGCATCATTCTTGGTGAGGGTAAGATGCTACTCAAGGTCAGGGTCATACCGGCCTGGGCTACATGCTCATAGACCTCCTCTATGTCTCTTTTCATGTAGTCCAGGGAGGTACATCTCAGGTCATTCATACCAGCATGGACAATGACTGAGTCATATTTGTACTTGCCTTGGAGTGACCTGAGTGCTTGTGTTATGTGGCGGATCCTAGCGCCCAACAGGCAGCTCACCGTGACCTTCTCCTTGTTCAGCCTGGTGAGCGGGACTTCAGTGTGCCTGATGATAGAGTCACCTATTACAAGTGTATCAGGTGTGTTGTTTAGCCTTAAGGGCTGTGATTGTTC
>NC_056729.1:171605814-171608314 GCF_019279795.1 Protopterus annectens | reverse complement strand
TTTTGCCTACATCAGACTTTTTGTAGGTTCATAGATAGGTACTAGGCTATCTGCCCAAGGGCATGTATAAGCGTAGTCAGAGTGTGTCATTTTTCACCGCCCCATCGATTAATTAACTGAGCCTTTGTTAGGAATGTATGTCAGTGTTATTTCTGACTCTAGGACTGCTCATCATATATCATTTTTAAAAAAATGCAGCTTTGAGACAAAGCATGCTTATTGTTTTGTTTTTATTATGATTAATATTATTATTATTATTATTATTATTATTATTATAACTTCAAATTTACAGGCACAAAGCTAACTGTTGAGAGAGTAAAAATGGTTTTATCTATATTAACTAAAAAAATAACAGCTGGCATGATATTAAAGAGTCACGTGTTCTCAGATTTGAGAAAATCAGTCATGGCATGGTTTGAGCTGAAAAGAAAGCTATGTTACAATAATTCAGACTTTTGACTTTAAAACGTCTGCTTGATTTTTTGTACATGTATAGTATAGATGTGGCTTTATGTCAAAAGTCAGGGTGGCATTAAATTTGAAATAAAAAAGCTGCTTTATTCTTCCCAATGTTAATACCAGGAAAATATTTTCAACCCTTCATCAGGCATATTTCAAAATCTAGACATCAGACAAGAGCATAATAACTTTGTCTGTCTCTCCCATGGAATTATTTGAAAGACATTCTACCCCGTCATATCTGTATTACTCATGTGAGTACCCTTATTAACAAGTGTGGGTACTTTAGTTTAACACATATTACACTGTGTAACTTACTGATATGACTCTGCCAGTTGATATCAAAGCCCACAATCCTGAGGTGAACAACACAAAAACTAACACTTAATTCTCTCTTTGGAAAGTACATAGCTAAATGTAAAACACAAAGTACATTATACAAAGTAAAGAATAGGGCTTCTCATATCACTAAATATTATGCAATTGTTCTGAGGTTGAAGCAACAAATCATACACATAAACACACAAAGACATACTCGGCGGCTCTGATCAAAAATCTACCAAAACAGCAGAGGCCACCAAAGCAGACACCCAAACAACCACCACCTCAGAACACAACACCTGCAACACATAGACCTCACAGTCAGAGTGTCAAACAGTCACAGCCCTTAAGGCCAAACACAATGCCAGACACACTAGTCATTGGTGACTCCATAGTCAGACACACTGGACGCCCCTCACCAGACTGAGTAAGGAGAAGGTCACAGTAAGCTGCCTGTCAGGCGCTAGAATCCGCCACATAACGCAAGCACTCAGGTCTCTCAACAGCAGGTACAAATATGACTCAGTCATTGTCCACGCTGGTGTAAACGACCTGAGACGTGCCTCCTTGGACTACATGAAAAGAGACATTGAGGAGCTCTCTGATTATGTAGCCCAGGCAGGTATGACCCTGACCTTGAGCAGTATCCTACCTTCACCAAGAATGATGCCACAATACAGAGATAAGATGATCAGCTTTAACATTTGGCTTAAACTCTGGTGTCATTCAAAGGGGATCAATGTCTGTCTGCCTGGGATGACATGCTGGACAAGCCACGCTGCTCGTAAGGGCGGCTTGCACCTGTCACCCTGGGATTCGGATATTGGCAAAGGCTCTTGCCACCCCATAGTGCCTTTTTAGGCAAGGCTCAAATTCTAAACCTACCACCCTAGAACACAAAAAGGAAAAAACTAAGGGTAATGCTGCTCAATGCCAGAAGTCTAAATCTCAAAATGCACACTCGAGGCCCTTCTCAGTATGGAGAACATCGATGTCTGTGCAGTGACAGAAACCTGGTTCAAGGCTCCTGAGAGCACCCCAGCACTATCAGGTTTTACCTCTTATCATGCGTTCCGCCCCAAAATCCGGACAATACCAAGAAAGGAGGGGGTATCCATATTCATCAAAGACACCCACACCTCAAGACTGGTGGCAACGCACGATGCATCGGAGACCATCCAGGTGCAATTAACCATAGGCAAGACTGCTCTGCAAATTGTAGCATGTTACAGGCCACCCTCACAAACTCAGGAACCTCACATGGCCTTCCTGAAAACACTAGAGGGGATAAATGTATCACCAAACACCATCATACTAGGTGACTTCAATTACCCTAATATAGACTGGGAACACTACTCAAGCCCAAACACCCTAGCCCAAAAGTTTCTGGAATTCATAAACTCAAATGCCATGGAACAACTAGTCACCATCCCACAAGAGGAGAAAACATACTTGATCTCATCATCACGAACATGGGAGCACAATGTTCAACACCAGTAGTATACCCCTCACTGGTGAGATCAGATCACAAACTAATCTCGCTGGAGGTCCTCATCCCACCCCACCTGAAATAAAAAGACCACAGTAAAGAACTTCTCGAAAGCCGACTTCACACTTCTACATACGAGTGTGGTCTCCTTTAAGGCCCCAGAGCCGGCGGAAAACAGTACCCAAGCCGCTGAATCACTTACAAATGCCTTCTACCAGCACCTGCAGGACT
>NC_056729.1:171455814-171600814 GCF_019279795.1 Protopterus annectens | reverse complement strand
TCCCCTGTAATGGTGAGCAGGTACTGCACCACTATGTTCTAGTAGTGTGTAAGTATAACTATCAAGTAGTTTGTAGCAAACACTAGTCTGAGAATGTGATAGACAGGTATGCATAATGTGTGTTTTTCTCCCCTACAGCTGCAGCAGAGAGGGCTGTGCACATTGAAGACCATGGTGACAGACTGCTGAGGCTGCATCCACAGGCTGGTGAGTTCAAATCTATTTTGCAGTATATTGTTAAAATAGCTAAGATGGAATAAATTGTTTACTGCTAGTAGGTATACTGTTACTGTGTGAACTGAATAAATAAAAATGTATGACTGACGAATATTAAAAAAAACTGTTGTGTTTATTCTGCTATGTTGTTGTAGACATATATATAATGCATACAGGTTCTTAGCAAATATGGCTGTGACAGCATACATTAACTGAGGTTCATATGTGAACAAGCTGTTAGGAGAAACCATATATGGTATAGCTGTAAAAGGAGATAAAAATTAAATGTGAAATATATACTGCACCAAGCTCTGAATCCTGAATAGTAATATGTCAAATATCAATGTGTGCACCATGCAGCATTACCTTGTGTTAACCTTTGCTTTCCAGTTTGTAGCAATCCAAAGGGGTAATTCACAATACAATAACTATCTGACATGCATGTATCACAGGATTACAAGTTCAGCCTGTCTAGCCAAGATTCTATTAGGCAGAAACCATTGAAACAAGAAACAGGAGCTCCCCGGTAGCTCAGTGTGATGATAAATAGCTTAGTTGTTAATTTTGCACACCCAGACATGGTCCAAATCCAGGGAGTTGTACTAAGATGTGTGCATATCTACACACAAGGAATCATTAATAAATCTAAAAACAGTCAGGTAGTGTTAACATATATTTTCCCCACAGTTTTTACAGGTAAGTAAATGTTGCCAGTATCTGTATGAAGGGCATACTAATAAACTGTATACAACTGTTCAATTGTCAGACCACATGCCTGCAAATTACAGCAGGGTAGGTACATACAATATGCACTCTTCCTGAAGCATACTTCTCAGCTGTACAGCTATTCACTGAATGTTCAGATATTTGTCCCAGATGTTTGGTCTGTTTTACATAAAGTAGTGGTGTCATGGCAAATCATTGGCAAACCATTATAGACTGAAGTTAGAACATAATGATTGACATACAAGTGTCAGATGTCATATCCATCAAAATAGCCAGGCAAATGCAAAACCTGTAATATTATTAATGTTCTAAGTTTGTAAGAGCAATATCTAAAAATTTCCATATTTATGTGCCTTTATCCCACTCTTATTTATGGCATTGTCCAGATGTCATGGTCTAAGAGGTTGAGAGGTATGTTCCCGATACATGTCTCTCAAGTGTCACACTCTCACGGCTAGTGGTCACTGCTGCAAATAATTCTGGACACAGATAGGAAACCAGTTGATGTATGCCAGTAGCACACCCACATAACAGCAGTTCAGGGTACCCCTCCTGTGCCAGATATGTAACCCTGACATGTACGAGTCCCCTTTAGTCATGTACCTAGAGTTGTCACAGTTTGCCTCATACCATTCCAGGCTGACAGTTTAACAGGTATGGTTGTACTACAGAAGCTCTGCCCACAGGCAGATGTAAAGTGAGGGGAGACCCATAGAATATTGAGCAGTACCGTTGTAGAAAATAGAAGCATAAACAGTTGTCAATGGATTTTCTGTCTCCCCCACCCCTTATCTTCATCAATAATTACTACTCATATACTACGGGGATGTTGTGCTCCAACCCTAATTTTCGGACTTGTGATATATTATTGTTAATATGTTTGACTGCTTGCATGTTAACATATCTTGTTCAAATACGATTGTTGGTGGCCTGTTGCCATCAATATTACTGGCATGCTGTTATGATGCATACTGTTGTTCCATTTATGCATGTGTTCTGTTTGCTATGCAACTGTTTCAAATTTGTTTTATGGGGTTAATTGGAAACCCATGCATGCTGTTATAGCTAATCTTGAAATGTGTTGTTCATGACTAACCAACATATTTTGTAAAACCTCAACACCATAGCATGTTTGGGAAGGCAGATCCCAGCGGATCTGCCTGTCTCACCTCATCTGGCCATGACACTGGGCCCCAGCACATCTGGAACACAATCAGAGCTTCCTTATCTGCTGGTCCTTCACCCCCTTCGGGTGGAACCAACACAGGGGACAGCCACCCCCCCCAGGAGCTAGCACAGACAGGAGGCTGTCACCCATTGTCAGGTCTGGAGTTTGGTGCACAGCACCCTTTGATCTGAGTTTGGAGAGCAGATGCACCAGATTGAGGGCTGCATGGCACACCTCAAGAGTCAGGCCTCCCCTCCTGTCCAGCTCCCACCACAGCCACCTTTGGAGCTGTGAAGGTGCAGTGGTGACTGCCCATGGATGGGCATCTCAGTTCCACCGTAACCATATGAGACCCCATTGACTTTGGATTGCCAACCACCCTCTCCGTCAAATTTGTTTATCCCCCTCATGTGTCATATACCACCTTTGCTGTCTTCTCTGTTTTGTCTGTCTCCCCACCCAACCTACCTTCCCACATGTACCTACATTCCTTCCCCAACATCCCACTCTCACCTTAAAGTAAAAAGAAAAGGGCATCTGTCCCAAAAAAAAAAATATATATATATATATATATATATATATATATATATATATATATATATATATATATATATATATATATATATATATATATATATATATATATATATATCGCCTCATACATAGCTGTCCATGTCACACACACGTCCACTGGATGCGCAGGTGTAAGTGGGAGTAAGTGGGAGTAAGTGAGTTTGCGCGATGCTAAGTGCAGCCCACACAGATTAAGCATCTCTACGGTTAACTGTATGTTAGCATCACTTATCATTGCGCAAACCTGTGTAAACCTCATTACAACTGCTTAAAATTGCTTTACTCACTCTGTCTCTAGCAGCCACGGTTCTGCATAGCCGCAAAATAATCAGCACTGCCAAGTCTCAAACCCAGGGCCCTTTACACCATAGTCAGAGCAATGTAGCACTACACCTGTAGAAAGTGCTGATGCTTTTTCACATATATCATGCAGTAGAGTCATTCAACAGTAGAGAAAAGATTCTGTCGAATCAGTCAGGTTTTGTATATATACATATACACATGTATATATGTCTGGAGATGCATATATATGGAAAAGTATATACATAATATAAATAGAGATATACATATAAAATATATATATATATATATATATATATATATATATATATATATATATATATATATATATATATACATGCATGCTCATAGCATGAAGTGGAGTCATACCTCAGAACCATACCTCTCAACCTCTTAGTGCAAGAAATCTGGCCAAAGGCTGTCAAAATAAGGGGACAATGGGCCAAAACTAGGGACATATTTTACATATTGTTCTTATAAATGTAGAATGTTGCCAGAGTGACAGGGTTTTTTTCAGCATACATATTCTTAAGGATGTGAGTTCTGCAACTGAAATGTATGTCATCATTTACTGACAGAAATCCTCAGATCATTACAGTGATTTACCAGGGAAATAAAAATAATGAATCTGTGGAACAGACCAGAAATATGAGCAATAAACCTGAACATTCTGAAACAATCCTGCCAGTCGAGAGGTATGCCCAGAACCCATTAGTGTAACAAATCTGGACCAAGCCTGACAAAGTGGAAGGAGAAAGCCTTGAAATAGGGGCATATCTGAAGTACTGCAGTAGATAAGCTGACACAGTTACTGCAGTAACCCCTCCTGTCTGTCAACATATATTGACTGAAATAACACAAGTCCAACACTAAATTACTTCTCACTAGTCAGTGACTTAAATCCTCACATCATCTCACTGATGTGTCAGAAATATACAATACTTATGGGGGCAGCATGTGACCAAGCACTGTCCAAACTACAGTCATACTGACACAACACCATCCCAAATCCGCTACAGGGAATTACACATGTATTTGCAAATAAATAAGGCACAACAGCGATGTAACAGTGCTGCAAAACAGACACCAGTGTGAAAGTGAACACATGCAGCCAATTTCACCACAGTCACAGTGACATACCAGTAAGCCAAAGGAACAGTAAAATATAAGAACCGTGTGAACAAAAACATCAAATCATGTTTGTCAATCACACACTACTGGCCCAATTCACAGTGTAGTATGATGCCTGACCATGGTACGGGACAAGCCTCAGTCTGCCCCTACAAACATATACTGCCAATAGACCACCAGAAACTGGAGCAGCATCCACAGTCAGATAGAAAAGGAGCCATATCACATACATCTGCCCCACTCCCTACACAGGCCAAATTACAGTCACACACTACACTTGCTACACAATCTTGACAATCTGTCAACAATCACCAGAAATACACAGACCTCTCAACTGTTCAGAGTCCCACAGAATTTCCAGTCTTTGTCCTCATATATAAGGCCACAAATAACATGTCTGGCATTCTGATACATCATTGGGATGGTATCAGGAATGAAGGCAATAAATAATGATATACCTTACCTATCAACCTCTCACTGCATGACATCTGGACATAGCCTGACATACGTGGGGGACAGAGGCCCAAAACTGGGGCATATGTGAAATATTGCTGTTATAAACTGAGACAGTTGCTGGTGTAACAGAGTTTGTTGTAACATATCTTTTCTGAGTGATATGAAGTCAGAAAAATAAATGGATGATACCATTTAGTGACTACAATCCCCAGAGTACGCTACTGATTTTCCAAAGATAAAAAAAATGTCTGAGGAACACAACATGAGAGTCCAAACTCTGGCCACTCTGTAGATAGCCCTACAGTTGAGAGTTATGAAAACCACATAACACTGTCAGACTTAAAATCACACAGAAAAGCCATGGCCACACACACCCTGTTAAACTAGCATTAATTCAACTGTATAACAGCACTACGTACATTCTGTCCTTATGGCTGGAACATTCTCCCCCAGCTTGTTGGGCTCTCTCCATAGATTTCATTGTAAGAGGTATTTCCAGCTACCCTCTGTGATCCTGTTGTTCACACACCTCCATGAAGTCCCCCTCATAGGCAAGGAAAAGGGGCAACATCCACATGAAGTACTCAATTATAAGACTGTGTTGCCATGCCATTGGCTATAGGAATAACAACACAGCTGTTCTGCATGCAATTAGCAAGTGGGGACACCAACTGGTGCACAGGCCATCAGCTGCTCATGAGCATTGCCTACAAAATGCAAGCTGCTGCCTATGCAAAAACAGATGAATTCCCTACATCTTAGGGAGAGGGAGAGAGAGAGAGAGAGAGAGGGACAGATAGACAATCAAACCAGCCAACAGACAAACACAAATTGGAATCAAGCCAACCAAACTTGAAAAAAAAAAAGGTATGTTCAACAAGTAAGCATGTAATAGAATGCAGTAGAGGGTATGCAATAATGGTAAATAGGAAGTTCAGCAAATATGTCTCAATAAGACTTGCTGTACTGCTATATTGGTGATCAGAACCTATGGCCTCTTCTTGATCACCATCATCCCACAGGCCAACATTCCATGCTGCATAACTACACTTTCCCCTATCATCACTTTACAGTCTCCAATCTCCTTCAAACTGGTCCTCCTGCATAAGATATAATCCACCCATGTGCATCTTCCTCCACTCTTGTATGCCACCCTGTGCTCTTCTGTCTTGTTAAAATACATATTCACCACAGCCATGTTCATCCTTTTTGCAAACTCCACTACCATATCACCTTTTGCATTACTTTGCTTACCACCATACCTACCCATCATGTCCGCATCCCCTCTGTTCCCTTCATCAACATGCCCATTGAAATCTGCTCCAATCACCACTCTCCCACCCTTGGGTACAGTCATCAACACTTCATCCAACTCAGTCCAAAGTTGTTCTGTCTTATCCATTGCACACCCAACTTGTGGAGCATATGCACTGACAACAGTCATCATTACACCATCACTGTCCAGTTTCATAAACATCATTCTATCCAACACTCTTTTCACCTCCAAAAACACTCTTGCCATATAGTTCCTTCAAGATAACCCCTACACCATTTGTCCTCCCATCCACAGCATGACAGAACAATTTGGACCTGACTCCGATACAGCTAGCCTTACCCCTCTTCCATCTGGTCTCTTGCATACACAATATACTAACCTTCCTTCTGTCCATCATATCAGCTAGCTCTGTTTCCATAGCAGTCATACTGCCAACATTAAAAGTTCCTACCCTCACTACCACACTCCTAGCCTTTCTTCTCTCTTCCATATAAGCATCTGACATCCTCCAGGGTATGTCTGTGAATGCAAAGGCTAATGTGCTATCAAATGACTTTACTGTGTTATAGCAATATTAAGAAAGTGTCACTAATTTTGGAACATCACCCCCCATGTATGTGTGGCATCCTCCAGATGTCCTGCTTTATCTGGTTGACAGGAATGACTGAGCATCAAGAGTGTAAATACAGTGTCCCATAATGACACAGAACTGAAATGTATAGCAGATATTACATGTGCACATGTATGTATGAGTAGGTGTACCTGGCTGCCTCATAACAACAGACATTGGATACAGAATGTGAGGTAAATAAGCTGTAAATGTTGTACACATCTGTAATTTTAGTTTCTGTGCATCCAACAGAGTTAGATTTCTACAGCTACTTGTTGTTGCATTGCCCTGACACAGACATGGGTACTAGAATAAGCATGATTATCATGTTGAAATTGGGGAGGTGTCCATCTATGTCATGACCTTGTGCCCATGCTTACTACAGACATATATATGGCCACCTACATAGCTGTATGGACTCAGCAATACCTTACTTGTAAAACCTGTCTCCGTCAAGGTAGAGTAATTCCCATTGCTGGACAGCAACAATACAAGAACCACATAATTGGTCGCTATATTGGCTGCACAGGGCAAAGTGGCAGCAGGCACCAATTTGGCAGCAAGTCAACCTTTGTCTGAACAAGCATATACGGTCACAGGTGGATTAATGTAAGGCTAACTGTGAGTACAGTTTGGACACATCCACCAAGGACAATCACAAGGCCATCTTCACATATGTCTGCAATCTCAGAGGCAAGAACCTAACCCACTCTGTAATGGTGGTCAATCACACCACATACACACACACCATAGCTTTAGCTAACCTGCTGCAGACAGGTTTAGGGCAAACATTGCCCCCAGGCTCACCTTCAGTATAGGTGGATATGCACAGCACCCACACCCCTCCCCTCATCATCAGGGAGCAGGTGCATACTGACTAATCAAAGTTAGCAAAAGCAAGTCTCCATGGGACCTGATAACATTTCTGCCTGCATCCTACATGAACTCAGGCATATGCTTTTAGCTCCATTACACAATGCATGCAGACAAAGCCTGAGCACCACTGACATCCCATCTGCAAGAAAGACAGACACTGTCATTCCTCTACACAAACGTGAATGATGAATGGTGGTTTATGTAATGTACTGGCCCTCACTGGGGGGAACATGACACATCAGGACCAGGAGTGCAATGCAGGTTCATACTGTGATGATAGATGACAGGGGTATGATGTGGTTATAATTGGTGGCTACTGATAGGCAATATTGATGTGCTGGCTCTGTAAATAACTCTGGGCAATGTCTGAGGTCCTGTGATGTTTTTCCCTGTTTATCTCTTCCAGGTGGCATGCAGCGTTAGCTAGCGTATACTGCAGATGAGAATGCAGCTATCACCGAAGCAATAATCCAGCACCATGTGGTGCTGTTCGGCCATAGCCGACAAAATCTGCAGGAGCAGACTGCCCTGTGGGACAACCTTGTCTGCAGAGTTAACACCTTGGGCCACCATGGCTGCCCATACGATCAGGTCAGGCATCTGGCAACTGACCTGATATGTCGTGACCTGCAAAGGGCTTCTGCTGTGGCCAGGGACAGTACTGCTGCAGGTGGGGGTCCAGCCACACAGGCCCCACTTACAGCAACAGAGGAGCTCCTTGCCAACCTTTGGGCTGCCCCCACACAACAGCCAACACATGAAATGCAAGTCGTGGAGGTGGATGTCACCCAGGCAACAGGCGAGGTGTATCCAGGTAAGGCCACAGTACACATCGATTTAATCATGTAGCAGTTATACGGTCTTCTGTAGAGTACCTAGATGCATATGTAACTCCAAACTGCATTTGTGGGTGGGGTTTAGTAATGCACACAAGTGCACATCTATAGTGAGGGACAGCAAATTGTGTACTGTCATAGCTTGGACTGTACCTGTGCAGAAAACTAGCATTCATCTTGTACCAATGCCAAATGTGAGTCTGCTCACAATACCTCTCCCCCACAACTGCATAAGTCCCTCTGGCCTGGATGTGGGACAGCAGCCTGAAGCTGGTGATTATGGGATTTTTCTATTGTGGCTCACCAGTATCCCAGGCATGCTAAGGCCATTCCTGTGATCATGCACATAGCTGTTAATCTCAGCAATTTTGCAATATCTGCATGTTCACTTGTGGGGTTAACTGCATTGCATCCCGGTGGTCATCACAGGAGCCTATTTACAGGAGATGTCACATATCTGTAGCATATCTCACAACCTGTCATTGCAAAAAATCTGGACAAAGACTGACAAAATGGGGGGACAAAGGCCCAAAACTAGGGACTTATTTTATAAATCAGTGTTATACAGTGCATATAAATGATGTACACACACCTGTTTGACTGCCAGGTATTTGTGATATACAAAAATGAGAGCACAATAAAACATTTCCAAACCCTTCCAACCTGTCATGTGACTGGTAACCTGTACAATTTAATTGCAAGACAAACAAATATGTTAGGGGAAAAATTATAACCCATAAAAAACATACAAGAAGCTAGATACATGCGTGTGTACAGGCTGAAGCTAATACTGTGTTGAAGCAGCTTTTGATATTATTACAGCATTATGTCTTCTTGGTTACAAACCTGCCATCAATTACAGAGACTCTTTCATTAACAGCAAATAACAATCAGCTGTTCTGCCAGGATTATCATAAATTTACTCAGTTGCCTGCTACAGCAGCAGTCATAGTTCACATACAGCTTACGAAGCAGCAAAGGGATCTCATTTGTGAATGGTATCAGCCCAGAGAAGGGTACATATACATTTCCACAGCATTGCATAAACTAGGGAACACAGTGAAGACAGTCATCAAATGGTGGTTGTAATATGGTGAACAGTGATTTTACAAAAAAACTGGACATCCCTCCAAATGTGTGGAAAAGACATGACCCAAACTAGTCAGGGAGGCTACCAGGAGACCTACAGCAACAGTACAGGAGTTGCAGAAATCTTGGGCAAGGACTGGTTGTGTACTACATGTGACAACAATCTCCCGTATTCTCCACATGTCTGGTCTATGGGTAGGGCTGGAAGATGGAAGCCGTTTCTCACACAGAACAACATCCAGGTCTGGCGAATTTCTCAAGAAAATTACATCAGATCTCCCTAAAGCATGTGGAGAAATGTGTTATGGTGTAATGAGAACAAGGTTTCACATTTTGGCCACAATACCAAACGTTTTGTTTGGCACAATAACAGCATTGTGCATCACCAAAAGAACACCATCCCCAAGGTGAAGCATGGTGATGGCAGTGTCCTGCTCTGGGGTTGCTGTTCATAAGCTGGAAGTGGGCTTGTAGCCAAGGAGGAGGGATTAGGAACATTACAAAATACCAGTCCCCTTTGGCACAAAATGTTCATGTGTCTGCTAGAAAGCTGTGGATGAAGGGGACTTACACCTTTCCACATGACAATGACCCATACCATGCATCAAAATCCAAAAAAAGCATGTCTTCACCAAAAGATAATTGGTGTTTTGGAATGGCTCAGCCACAGTCCACACCTACATCCAATAGAAAATATGTGAGTTGCCCTGAAGAGGCCTGTACAGAAGAGATGCCCTCACAATCTGACAGAGTTGGAAGGCTTCTGCAAGGGAGAGTGTAAAAAATATTGCCAAGTTGAGATATACCATGCTGATACACACCTTCCCAAGAGGACTGACTGCTGTTATGAAATCGATTGCACAAGTTATAGGTCACATTAAAGGTGTGAAATGTTATCTATCCACTGTAAGCATAGAAGGCTGTTAGTGTTCTGCTATAACATACATGTACTGCAGGTTTTGAAGTGGGAAACTCAAAATATCTCATTAATTAGTGACACCAGTACTCATATCATCCCAGTAATGTGTCAGACAAGCACAGGATTTATGATGAACACACCAGAAATATCAGCCACACATGCAGACATTCAGTGGCACTCTGCACAATTGAGAGGTATGTTCTGTAGGGGTTGCCGCAGTGCTATTCAGGTGAACAGCAATTATGTGTACATGGGTGAGGTGTATGCTACTTGAAGGCCCGTCACCTACTAACACTATTCCCATATCACAGAGGTGTATATAAGTAGTAACATTAAGTGAAAAGGGCTGCACTACATGATGTTGAGCGTCTGTCCAGGGTGTGTATGTAGTGGTCTGACTGTGTTGTGAATATCAACAGTTGGCTATTGTGAGATCTATGTAATGCCTGTCTGCCACCTCACCTGTATGTATGGACATCTGTGTGCACATGTGTGTTGTACATGTGTGTGTGTGTGTGTGTGTGTGTGTGTGTGTGTGTGTGTGTGTGTGTGTGTGCGTAGCAGCAAACACTATAGTGAACATATTAGTTTACATATGTTGTCTTTCCCCCACATGTGCTCATGGTGGTCGTGGTCCCTCCCAATCAGAATCTGATGTCAGTGTATCTGCAGACTCTGGCAATGATGATGGTCATAGGCACAGGTGGTGTTGTCAGGGGCTGAATCTGTGTCATCAGTTGGTATCCCACAGTCATCTACCATGTCCCTGCACACAGTCACAATGCTCACACATGCCCCATCCCCAGCAGCGACAGAAGATGGACAGTTGGCAGGTGGTGGCATGGAAGAGGCTAGTGTGATGACTATGGCAGGTGTGAGTCCAGACACTGGCCATAGCCAAAGTGCAGGTGAAGTCCCACACAGGTGGATGGACAGGGTTACTTACAGGAGGACTGCTGCTTGTCAAGCTGCTGTAGCAAGTTCTGCAGCAGGTGTCACCAGATGTATGTTTCGGGCTGTCATGGATACGCAGGCACATAGTGTATGCAACACCAGACAAATACTCAGGGTGTTGGATGCAACTCTTCCTGATTTATATGGTGACATACATGACCTTGTTGAGGCCACATGCCAAAATACTGAAGTCATGAATAGACGGTGGGGTGAGACCTTGGCAATCTTTGACCGAGGCATGTCTGTGGTAGAGTGTTTGGGGGGAGATGTGTGCCAGTCACATGGATGTAGGTCAGCACCAACATCAGCTGAGAGACTACAGGGTTGTGCACCTTCACACTCCCGTAGTGGCAGTGACACCAGCACTACCAAAGGGGGGTTGCTGTCTACATCACAACTGAGTAGGCCATGGGCACATGGTCCTGGCCAGTCCCATCAGGGATACATACATACATACATACAAATGTTTCAAGCACGGGCATTAAAGCTCTTCTAGCTTGACAATATGCCAAAACACTTTTTCCCATAATAAATGTCCAGGCTGTTCTTAAAAATATCTAAACTAGTACTTGCCTTAATGTAATTTGTAAGTCTGTTCTAAGCATCAGCTACTCTGTTGGATATGGATCCAGCAGACAGCAGTCACCATCAGGAAGCAGTACTGCATCTGGCGTTGGGCTTGGTGGTGCCAGTGAGACTCCTGGCAGGACCAGTTCATGTGTCCATAGCCGGAAACGGTAAACTGGACACCCTGCAATGTATGGTCCACAGCTGTCCAACATACCCTTGTGTAGGGCAGCCACATGGTGTGGCTGTGTGTATACACACACATATCTTTATCACAGGCAGGTCAAATCCAGACACACACAGCACCTCTGAACACCCCATCTATATGATACTCCTACAAACACACACACAGATGGATGTCAACTGTATGGCCCAGCCTAGGCCTCTGGCAAACACACACTACACCTTGTGCATATGATGATATCTGTTCCACATCCCTGTCATCCATACCATTGATGCAGGGACAGGCTAATATGGGTCTGATACACAGGGTGAATATACTACAGTGTAGCTATGTAATACTGTGTAAGGTGCTGTTTGCTTGCATTTGTTATGGGTGCTGTATGTACCTTATTAGCCATGATGCATTATTGCTGTTACTGCCACTGACTGAATATAGTCTGACATGTTATATTCTGTTTATGTTCCAGCTGTCTGTGTGTCTGCAGGCTGTGGCCCTGCAGACATTACCAACATGGAGTATGGCAGAGTGTAAATACATTGACCATTTCATAGCCAAGGTCCAGTTTTATATGTAAGTTTATCAGGTGTGTATGTATGCAACAGTGTGTGGGACACTGTTGTCAGAAAGTGTGACCTTGCATACATACCCCTTGTCACAGACAGGTAGCCTTCAGACATGTCACCTCAGTGCTGTGTAGTACCACAGGCTCATACATATGTAACAAGTTACTGGAGTACTGTTAGTAGGTCACTCACAAGCTTAGCTATTAGATTGACCACAAAAGATTCACATGTCAGTACCTGTTGCCCCTACCTTGTCTTGGTGAGGGCATGCATGGTACTGTGTAGGACAAATTTGTGGTATGTACTCCTGAGTTCACAGGGTGGAACAGGGAGGTAAAATGGTATATCCTTTGCATACACACAGTAAAGACTGACACAGGGCATGTGCATACAGTGACACAAACACAGTTTGCAATAGATAGATTCATAAACCTACATATCCACTTTAATGTACTATAGTGCTACATACACATGACATGCCCCACATAGATTATATGCATGGAACATAACCCACTTCCTCTTACAACATGTAATGTTGTGAATACCTTCATGAATGGTGAGAAAACCCACCAGAATAGCAACTGGAGTCATCTATTGCTCCTACAAGCCTGAACAAGTGATAGGGTAACATACATTGTATCAGCATGATGTCAGGTATGCTATCTGATGCTGCCATGTGTGTCAGTACACTAACTGTGACCTATTTGGCAACAATATCTCATACTTGGCCATTGTTAGAGAACACAGACCACATATAGGTTGCAAACATCCAGATATTCTGTAGACATCTGTACAGATGACTGCTATTGCATGTACAGTGGTTTAACATGCTGGATGGGAGGCAGATGCCATTAACACACTATATAAAGTAATGTCATCAGGAGGTGGCAAACAGGTGTTGATGGCACACACATCAAAATGGCATAACCCGCAGAGGATATGATTCTTACCCAAACACACACACACACAATTAGAGTTGCCAGTATTGAGATTAGAACCCTTACCTATTTAGTTATTTCTACTATAGTGTTATGCAGTTATCAGATGCACCACAGAGCTTATATGATTTCACCTTCTCCCAAGGTACTTCTAAGGTGAATGACATCAGCAGGCCTTGTAAAGTAGGGTGATGGGAAGTGTACAGGATGGTATACCACTCAAAATGGTATAATCCACACATGATATGATTCTCAACCCAAATACACACACAATTGCCAGTATTGAGATTAGAACCACAACCTATCTAATTATTTCTACTATAGTGTAAAGCAGTTATCACACATGGCATGAAGCTGATATGAATTTGCCTTTTTCCAAGGTACACACACACACACACACACACACACACACACACACACACACACACACACACACACACACACACACTCACTTATTTGCCAGTATTGAGTGTAGAACCCCTGCCTATTCAATAATTTGTACTATAGTGTTGCACAGTTATTGCACGCACTACGGAGCTTACTGGGCTGACAACTGGTGGAAGGTGCTGATAAGGGGAATGACATTCACAGGACAGATGAAGTAGGGCAGTGGGTGGGAGACTTATCTAAATACTTCTTTTTCCAAACATACACACTTACACACCCACACACACATTTGCCAGATCTGAAAGTAGAACCCCTGCCTATCTAGTGATTTAGACTGCAGTGTTACACAGTTATCACACACACTTCAGAGATTACATGAGGACAACTGGCCAAAGGTGCTGATAAGGGGAAGAACATCAGCAGGACTGTTAAACAGGGCACTGGGTGGGAAACTTATCAAAATACTTCTTACAAACATACACACTTACACACACACATTCACCAGATCTGAGAGTATAACCCCTGCCTATCTAGTGATTTGTACTCTAGTATTGCACAGTTATCACACATGCTATGGAGCTTACTGGGCTAACAACTGGCCAAAGGTGCTGCTAAGGGGAATGACATCAGCAGGACGGATAAAGTAGGGCATTGGGCGGGAAACTTATCAAAATACTTCTTACAAATATACACACTTACTTACACACATATACACCCACACACACATTTGCTAGATCTGAGAGTAGAACCTCTGCCTATCTAGTGATAGATATTAGTGTTACATAGTTATCGCATGCACTACAGAGCTTACTGGGTGGACACCTGGCCAAAGGTGCTGATAAGGGGAATTATATCAGCAGAACTGATAAAGTGGGGCACTGGGAAGTGTTGTGGGTGGGAATGGCCTAAAACTGTTTCAACTACAAGCAAACATACACTCCCTCACTCTTGCACACACAACTGTCACACACACACAGTTGCTAGTATTGAGAGTAGAACACCTACCTATTTAGTTATTTGTACTATAGTGTTACGCAGCTATCACATGTACTACAGAGCTTATAGGAGTGATAGGTATCCAGTGGTACTTCTAAGGTGAATGACAGTTGCAGATCTTGTGAAGTAGGGCAATGTGAAGTGTACTGAGTGTGAACAGTCAGCTAATACTTAGACCTACGGACACACACACAGGCAGGTGATGTGATATTATAAACCCAACCTCAGTACTATTTCACAATGGGACTAACCTGTTATGTTGGCACGTACAACTGTTTACAACTGGTATGCCACTGTCCACAGCAGGACATCACTGTATGCCATTCAGGGTATCCGTGTGTGTGACTCACTCTGTCTGTGTCCCCCTGTGTGTGTGTGTGTCTCTCTCTCTCTCTCTCTATCACTGTCTGTCTCTCACTTCCCCACATCTATATGTGTGTATGCTTGACATATGTTATCTGTTGTCCATATATATGTCTGTGTATCTCATGCAAAAGATGAAGCTATATGACATATACGCCACCTACAGCTAGCTGAGGGTATTCCTGTCTGATGTGTGTGTGTGTGTGTGTGTGTGTGTGTGTGTGTGTGTGTGTGTGTGTGTGCGTGTGTGTGTGTATAGACAGTTAAGATGTACATAGCTGTCTGTATGCACAGACATATATACACAATACAGTCATATAGTCTGATGTAGGTTCCAACATGTCCTGTGATTCTGTAAGTGTAAGATCATGCCCAGTGTGACCTTCCATAGTTAGAGTGGGGCTCCATTCCAGAGATAGGTGTACTCCAGTCCAGGGTTTTGTGTGCTACAGCCATACCTCTCAGGAGTACACAGGACTTTCCTCGGGGTACTGGGTTTGTTTAGAAAACATTTTCTGACATATCTGTAGTTTGACACTGCAATGTATTGTGTCATTACCTAGTTCCAGACATCCTCAGATCATCACAGTGCTTTACCAGAGGAATACTAGTTGCATGATGCATAAGACAATATTATGAGGGCAGCTATGTACACTTTTGCCCAACAAGGCCATTTGTGAGGTGTGTCTACAGCCAGTAGAGCGATGAAGCACTGTGTAAACAGTCTAGCAACTTGGTGATATACTGGCTGGGGATCTCCTGCTTGTGTGGTATCTTCCTAACCTGAGATGTCATATCCTTGTATGGCCATACCTCACACCTATACATTTTTTGGCAGGTTGTCCAGATGTTTGGCTAGAGGTTTCATCTTGTGTATGTAAACTTGTGTTTTTATGGCAATTTTGTTACATATAATTGAAGAGTGATGTTACAAAATAATGACAGACATTACTGTTTCACACTACATAGACTTCAGACAATTCCAGCTTCTGCAAAACCCTCACCCTACCAACTGTCTCAATATGTACGGACGATATTTACAACACATGCTTATCATTGTGCCTTTGTTCCACTTTTATTTCTGCCCTTGTCCAGACGTCTTGCTGTCAGAAGTTGGGAGTTATGGGTGTGGGTAAAGAGTGCATTCTACTGTGCAGGCATGTCCATTATATGTAAAAGCAAACATAAAAGGATTATTGAAAATAACCACTGGCAACAGTACCAAAAAGCACTATATTCACAAAAGCCTTAGCACCTCGGCTACACAGCCTTCATGATGTCCATTATATGAGTAGTATATTCCAAATAGCACTGTGACTTCCAAGTATGTCAGTGGCAGAGCAGTGGGTGTCACTGACATGCATAATAGTTGGCCCTGCAGTTATCTGCACATGTCCCTGTCAAAGATGGCACTGTACCTAAGGCACTACAAGATGACTGCCAGGAGAACATGCTGGCCAGATCCTGACAGTTTTACCTACACATACACATAGCTGATTTACCCCTGCATATTGTGGACAGGCAACATATGTTTTCATGTGTATTGGGACAGCCCTGCCAATGTGTGCTATGCTGCTGTTTCCCTGCAAACATGCATGTTACTGCATTTCTGTGGGTATATGGGGAGGCACACCTGTCAACTGTACACATTTGCACAGACTGTGCTGATATTTCCTTTACATTTTGGTTCCATTTACCATACTATTGTGCCCTGTCTTGGGGACTAGAGGCATATCAGTAAAGAGCGCAAGTCAGATTGTAACGGGATACATTTGAGTTTCAGACTTCTTACCCTTCATAGCCTTACTGCAACTGTGAGGCCTGCTTTGCTATCTCTGTGTGAGTCTGTAGGGGAGTAATTCAACATTGCTGCCATTTGTGTGCCTTTACCAGACATTTCTCTTTGGTTTTCTACAGCTGACTTGCTATGTGGGTGTGAGAGGTGGGTATGGGACCCCTACACTGACATCCGTGCCTGTGGCCTATGACCCACCAGTTAGTTGTCCCCACACAGATACTGCAGTGGGATTTGCCATATTGGGTACTACTGCATAGTGTGGTGAGGCCAGTATTGGGCAGACATTTCTTGATGTCTGACATAGCTGTCAGTTGTCTGCTGCTATCCCAGCAGGCCACCCCATTCCCTTGTATGCATGCAGCATTACCATAGATACATTACCAAAGCATACTAATCTATTCATTTACTGTTAAGAAGACTGACTCACCTTGGGCCTGCGGAAGTTGTGAGGGTGGTGCTTGAGGGCCGCCTATGTTGGATGCATACAGTACACTGCCTATACATGGTAAGTTACAGATAATGTGATGTGTGTGTCATCCATTTTATTGTGTGTGCAAGTCAGAGAGAGGTGTCAGTCCTTGGAGTTCCTACAGCGTTAGTGTGTGTGTTGTGCATTGCCTCTTTGCCAAGGCCTGAGCATACTGGGCACACCTCCAGCTGCCTACAGGAGCAGGCTCAGGGGCCTCCTCCTCTGAGTCCCTCTGTGCCTGTGGAGACCTTGGCAATGGTGGTGGGCTGTGTGGCCTTTCCCTGTGCTGTTCCTGCTGCAGCTGTTTCCACAGGATCATATTGTGTAGCATGGCACATACTATGAACATGTGTGTGCATGTGGCTGGAGAGTACTGCAAGGCTCCACCAGATATGTCAAGGCAACAGAACCGTGACTTGAGCATCCCAAACACACATTCTATAATGATCCTAGTTTGTGCGTGTGCCTCATTATGGCACTCTTGTGTGGGTGTGGGTACATTTCTTGACAAACAATTTGGAACAAACTTCCCAACAATATACATTCCATTCAATCAACCTCTCTCTTCAAAAAAGAACTAAAAAAACTACCTTTCTAATTCTTCATCCTGCTCTTGCCCATACCACACCTAGCTCTCACTCTCTATATATGCTCTTAATTTCTACCTCCCTTCCCTAAAGGAAACACTAGATATACTGTCTCCTCAAAAGCTAATTAACTCTCTTGTTTTCTCTTCTCTTCTCACATAATATACCAAATAACTATTTTATGAATCTCAATGAGATTAGGAAGCAGGATATTAAGAATGCCCTTTACAAACATGCTCTTACTTGTCAGAATGCTAGTTGGAGATTTTTTGTCTTGGAGAAAGTAGAACAGGACCCTGGGAGGGGAGCATGGGAAAATAAGATTGAGGTTAGGGAACTTTACTGGCAGTTGGTTTTGGAGGCTAATAGAACCCCTGGGTTGAACGAACACATTTCCATTATACCAGTTCTCAGAATGAGAGCTGGTAAGTTGTAAAGATTTTCTAGCATTCATTTTTGTTTAGATGGCAGTCGTGGTTATATTAGCTTGACTTGTCATTTTTTTTTGCTATCCAGTATTTTTTCAGCCACCTAGTGTATTTTAACACACGTGTTTTTTTATAGATGTTTTTATAGATGTTTTCCATGTAAAATTTTGTAATGTTTTTGGTTTTATTCATGTTTAACATTTTTTATTGTCACATATACTTGCTTGAAGGTTTTATACATGCTTCCTCATTTTATTCTGTTTCTTTAAATACTTAATTGGTTAATAAATATTAATCCGGGAGGGCTGGTATATTTAAAAGGAGGGCTTGACAGTGGAAATCACAACATCTGATGAGGTCTTTGTGACGAAAATGCTTGATTTTTGGAGTGTGTTTATGTTCATGGTTAATAAACAGCTGTCTGCCTGATCCACAGTCTTGATTATTTGGACCTCTGCTATTTGTGCCCTGGTTTTGTGATTTGGTTTCTGGTACTGGTGGGCACTTGCCTTCTTGTTGTCGATTACTGTTTTATGAATCTCTCTACTCCCCTGTTTCTACATCACTATTAAATAACTTTTCTCTACCTTTTCTATACCTTACCAGTTTCCTTCATTTTTACCTTCCAATTTAGATTAAGTATAATCTCCATATATATATATATATATATATATATATATATATATATATATATAGATAGATAGATACACACACACACACACACACACACATATATATATGTATATGCTATTTGTGTTTAGTTTATACAGATATATATATATATATATATATATATATATATATATATATATATATATATATATATATAAATGTGTTTTACTACTCCATGTTATTCTTCTGTATGTTATGCATTTTATCATGTATTCATTTGCTCACTCACTGCTTTTGATATTATGTAAATATTTCTGGTATAGTTATTCTTATTGTATTTTTTTGTGTGGAGCTTTTCTCCTCGGGTCTCCACTGAAAAGGGGTCTTTGACCCAGTTGGACTAACCCGGTCAACAAAAGACAAATAAAATAAAATAAAATAAAAATTTCTAATGGGTGTCACTATCCACGGCTCCAGTGCATATCCAGCATCCCCCACCAGATGGCCATACAGGATGCCCCCACTTGCAAATGCCTGGAACAGCTGTGATGAATGCCAAATGTGGGAGTTGTGATAGCTTCCAGGGCTGCCAGCACACACATTCATGTTAATGCCCTGGGCATTGCACATGACCCAGCAGCTGATGGAGGGAAAGCCCTTGTGGTTTATGTAAACCCTACCCTGTTCAGCGGGTGGTGCTTTATGCATGCAGTCTATTGCACCCAGTACCTCTGGGTATTGTGGTACATGGTGGAAGAGACTCATATTGCTGGTCCTCTCCTCACGGGTGTTGAGGAAGTAAATGTGCTCACTGGAATGTGGTAGCATGGCATCCAGGAACTCGTGGAGCACACCGGATGCAGATGCTTGTGAGAACCCCATAGTGCCCCCAGTGGGTCTTTGGAAAGTACCTGTAACTATTATTCTTAAGGCTATACATACCTTGGTATCCACTGGGATGGGTTACCCTCTTTTGAATCTGTGTCTGAGTTGAGACTGGCACAGCTCAATGATTTGCTGCAGAATATGTGTGTCCACCCTGTAATGCTGTACTATCTCCAGATCATGTAGCCCCTTTTAAGTTACCCTGGGTCTGAACACTCATACTCCTCCTCAGTCTGTGGCAGTATTATCGTCCTCACTGCCCTCAGCCTCTAGCACATACTGATGGGTCAAAGTAATGGCAGACCCTAACATTTTTCCAGTTAAAATTACCCCGCATGTGTACACCAATTGTGCAGAATTTGTTGGAAAAAACAGACTGTAAAGTGTTTGCATAGTTTATACTGTTGTGCTGCAGATGCTGCCTGAATGATTGGCTGACTATGATGAATTCCACCTGCTAGCTATGTAATTTGTACTTGATTGCTTTTATTCTGTTATTTTCCTTTTTTTCCCATCCCATTTCCACCCCTTTTAAGCCATGAGGTGCACTACACAAACCCAGTGCGTGCCATGCAAACCCATTTAGCTAAGGTAAACAATGAGAAATGGCCCTCCTCTGGTCATGAACATGCTCTTCATTTCATGGAATACATCAATACAGTTTCAGACACACACCCTTGTTTAGCTGTGCTTAGCTAAGCTTATCTGGGGGCAATGGAACTCCGGTGTGCTTACACCATGCATGATACACCCCCTTTTCATGTCTGCTGCTCTTTCTGCTTCCACAATCATGTTATAACACCTACCCGGTTAGGTGCAGTTTGGCACTTAGAATATTCTTGTAATTCAGTAAATTTCCCCTCATTTGCATACCCCACTGCCTTAGTCCCCTAGTTAGTGCACTACCACAGAGCCTTTCCCCTTAGCAACCACTGTTCCCTAGTATTGTTTTGAGTCTGCATGCCATAGACTATAATGGCAAAATGCAGATTTCCCTTAAAATTGTGTTTTCACATTTTTTTTTTTATTTTCAGCATGAACCCATTTTCATGCCACTGCCCTATGTTTAAACAACCGAGATTGGCCCAAAACAACTTTATTTTTATAAAAATGAAACACTTTTCATGCCGATGGCCATATATTTGGAAGATCTGATGAGATAAAATCCACAAAAGCTAACATGCACTTCAAGTACTGCTTATTGCATACAGCTGTGAATTAAGTGCAGCTGTGGAAATTTCACAAGCCAGTTGGAGGGTAGTAAGAGTTGAGCAGTCTCTTTCATTAGCAGGACCCTACTCAACTTATACTGACCCCTTCTCTAAACTTAAGACTGCAAAAGGGGAAAATGGCACATTTTCAGCTCAACTCCAATACATATCTGTAAAACAGCCCTGATTCTCCATGATCTGGTTAGGATGGTTCACTCAGCCTTGAAAACAGCCCATTTTGGCAGTGGCATCAAGCTCTAAGATTCTCCCATGAAAATAGGGAAAAATTTTTTTTTTTTTTTTTCAAAATAATTTTTTATTTTTTAAAAAAAAATGAGTAAACAAAACCATCCATACACATAAAGGTACAAGCAATGAAAATACACAAGTATTACATACATGGATGCTTGTAACCTTGATATAAAGAGAGAGGAACATAAGAACATATTTAACATGAACGAAGAAGAAGACTACAACATCTTGAAGTATGCATAGTACACAAATTAACAACAATAACCCAAAAGGAACAATATATACAGTGCTACCGGTACTAAAGAAAAAACAACAGTGTCAGTAATTATAAGACTAAATATTAACAGCCCTACTTGTAATTTGCAGTAGGAGGGACCTCAAATAAAGATAGAGAGTGTAGGGGAAGGTTTGTAGGATAGCCAAAGTTTAGTGATTACTTCAAACAGGCTTTTCCAAAGTTTACTGAAATAGGCTCTCTTCTTAGGTCCATTTATGATAAACTTCTGAGCAGAGATATATTTAATGGCCATGTCTTTGAATCCCTGCCAACATAGTTTGGTCCGATCTAACCAATTATAGGTGATGTAAAGTTTTATGAGGGAGCACAGCATTATTAGGATGTGAAGATGAAATTTAGGCAGGCCAGGTATATTTAGGATAACCGTTCCCATGAGAGAGTGGAGCTATAGTAACCCATTTTTTGAGACGACTTTGAGAGAACACCATAATTTATGGAATTCTTGCAGTGCCACATAATATGTAGTAAGTCAGCTCTCACACCAGGACAGCTATTGGAATTAAATTTGTTAATTCTTACGGGGTATAGTAGGAGTTGTTATTCAACATCAGTTGAGTGTATAAGAATTTTTAAAGGGAGAGTTCTATAGTGGTTTTATAGCTAGTAATTTTGGTCTTCTGTAATAGAAGAGTTTTGCTTATCCCAGTATTTGGAGAATAGACAGTTACCTTTGTAGAGTAATGGGTGTAATAATTTGTATGACGAGGATATTGTTTTGTTGTCATTAGCAACTGTATTAATGATTAGGTTTAATTTATCAATTAGTTGTGTATCAGGGAATATATTATTGGTTTGTGAAGAAATAAGTTCCCTGAGTTGACGGAGAATAACCGTGTATTTGTTATTAACTTTAAGAGTTAATCGTAGCTCAGCAAGAGACATGGATTTATATTTAAGAATATCCCACACTGTAAGGTCTCTAATGAGAGGGAATTCTGCAAGATCTATCATCTTGTTGTTGATCTTTAGATTTGGATTAAGATGTATTGGTTGAAGAAAAAGAAGAATAAGTTGAAGATTAATGTCCTTAATCAGTTTCTGAAAAGATTTTATTTGAAATTTCAATAGGGGTGATAAAAAAAAAAATAGGGAAAAATCAACAAAAACAATTGGTGCATGAGTGATGGCCTGGTTTGCAAACCAAAATTAGGTAAGTGCACACCTAAGTGTATGTTGCTCACACTGAAGGAAGGCAAATGGTGAGGATGGTCACTGCACTTAACCTTGCTGTTCTGTTTGGACACCATTCCTTTAACTCTAAGCCTAACCTTAATCCTAATCCTAACCCTAACCCTAACACTAACTCAGCCACATATGTTTCTTCAGCTGATAGGGAGGATGGGCTGAGGGGGTTTCAGAACTTAACCACACCCATATCCCAAAAAACTACCCCAGTTCTAGGAACCATGCACCATTGACAACAGTGCTCGATGATGGCCCTGAATTAGGCATGCCTATCTTCATCAAACATCGAAATTGTACATGTGCATTGCTTGTGCATGGTGTCTTATTCTGGTTCAGACCACAATATTCAGTAAGCAAATCCATAATGTTATTATGCTTCACAGTAGCCTCTGTGGATCAAAGACCCATAGGAGATAAACATACCCTTCAATGTTGATCATGGCAATCAAAGTTCTGGAGACTTTGAGTGTGTTTTGATAACCTAATTCACCTTGTATTGACCCCTTCCAAAATCTAAGGCCCCAAAAGGATAAACAGTGTTTTTTCAACTCAACACTGACACATCCCTGCAAAACAGCTGACTAAGATGGTTCACTCAGCCTTGAAAACAGCCCAGTTTGGCAGTCACAGACTTCAAGATCTAAGCTCCTAGCATAACAAGAGGAAAGAATCAAAAAAACATTGGTGCATGATTACTGCTGCTGTTTGCACACCAACACTAGTTAAGCACACACCTAAGGATATGTTGTTCACATCAAAGGGGCACAAGAGTTGAAGAGGGTCTCTGTGCTTCACCAGGCATTCCTGATTGGACACTATTTCCATAATCCTAAGGCTAACATTTGTGGTGATGATTTTCTCACACTGAAGGAGTGCAAGTGTTGAGGAGGGTCTCTGCACTTAAACAGGCCTTTCTCATTGGGCGCTATTCCCACAACTTAAGATTGACATTATGGAGTCACACTCACCAGCATCCATCATTCAAGGACCACAAGGAGTTAAACACAGCTGCAAACATATTGTCAGCTCCATCACAAGGTGGATGGGCCTGGGGAGGTTGGAACTTAACTGAACCTCTGTCCCTGATAAAACACACCAACGGTAGAAGTAGTACAGTGTAGATGCTGCCATTCAGAGATGGCCCTGAATTAAGTGCACCCATTATTATCAGTAATACCAATTTGATGTCTGCACACCTTGAGCTGGGTATCACCATTTATCCAGACTGGGACAGTGATGTTCAGTAAGAAAAACACTAATTTCAAAGTATGGCACTGTAGACTCTGCGAATCGCAGAGCCACAATATATAAGCTCGCTCTTCAGGGCAGGTAATGACATTTTTGGCTCTGACGTGTTTGAGCATATTCTGAACACATAACTGAGACCCCTGGGTGAGTTAGTATCTGAAAACCATAATGGCAAGATCCTGGAACACAGTAGACAACAGAGTTCATTGTTCTCCAGGAGTTAAGTGTATCATCCATGAACTGCATGCTAATCAAAGTTCCTGAAAAGTTGAGGTCAATCTTTTACATTATCCCGACAGGGTTGATGAGAAAATATCTTGAAATTGTAATCCTCACAACCCACACAGTAGAGTTAACGATTGAAGAACAAAAAACTTGATAAACTCAAACAATGCCGAAAATGAAACAGGATGAAGACAGTCAGGAATAAAAGTCAATATTACGCTTACACTTTATTTTTATTACTGAACTTATCACACACAACTGTGAGTTGAGCATAGCTATCAAAAGGTCACACTTCAGTCGGAGGGTACCAAGAGCTGAGCACAGTCTCGTTCTTGTTAGCAGGCTCCTACTCCCCTAACACTGACCCTTTCCATAAACGTAAGACAGCAAAAGGGGAAAATTATGCCTTTTCATCTCAACTCCAAAGTAAACCTGCAACAGACCTAACTCTGCATTTACTGGTTAGGCTGCTACACTCAGCCTTGAAAACAGCCTATTTTGTCCGTGGCAGACTTCATGCTGTAAGATTCTGCCATGAAAATAGGGAACAATCAGCTAAAAAGATTGATGCATGGTTCACATAGCCATTCACACACCAATGCTAATTAAGTGCATGCCTAAGTGTATGTTGCGGGTGAAGTGTTAAGGAGAGTCTTTGTGCTTATCTAGGCCCACTGATTGAACATTGTTTCCACAACTCCAATCCTAACCCTAATCCTAACTTTAGCCCATGAATATCCCCCCCAAAACACCCAGCTGTAGGAAGGATGCACAGTTGATGACACCATTCAAAGTTGGCCCTGAGTTTAGTACACCTGTCATTGTCAGACATAGCAATCGTAAGTGCGCATGGCTTATGCATAGTAGCTCTCCTTATCCAGGCTTGGACTGTGATATTCAATAAGTAAATTAGCCAATCATTGCCCAAGCAATGTAAGTATTTATCATCTAGTTACTCATAAGACATTCTAATCACCTGGTGCATGTATCTATATTGTAGCCCTAAACCCACTCTTAATCTTCTTTGTTGCACCCCTGGCTGTGGTGCCTCCATTATTCACTGCGAAAACTGCAACTATATTAATGTGCTTATCAATAAGCACTTTTACAAAAATGCACTACAGGTTTAAAAGTCACAGAGTACTAGAAAATTAGCTGCAAACAGACAATAATAAAGAGCCTAGTATTCACGTTTCAATATGTAAAAGTTGGGTTGAATTGGCAGATCATAAAGAATCTCCTGAAGCAAGCTACAATGGAACTCCCCCCATGTCACTGTGATAGTGAATTTTTGAGAATGTGAGCGATATATAAATGAGGAGATGTCTAATTTTTCAAGCAGTACCCTAGCACCTACCAGCCACCCCATGCTGGCATAGTGTCTATCACAAAATGACCAACCTGAGACAGCAAGCTTTTTTTTCCTGGAAAGGAGGACATCCAAGTCATGTGAAGCTAAGAACACTAACACCAACATTTTAAATATGGTCCAGAAATGGGCAGGGAAACAGTGTTGATTCCTCATCATGCAGGAGATATGATGTTAATGACGTGTTCCAAAGATTATTCTACTGATGGACTGTTGCATTAGTTGCAACCAGTCTAACTCTGTGCTAGGAATGTCAAGGTAAATGCTATTAGAATACCTGAAATATTAAAATACCAGGGCATGTACAACAACTGAAATATTCACAGATTATATCAGGTAATGAATCTTGCTAATGGTCCACAAATGAAAAGAAACAGATTGTTCTATATCAATAGATTGAGGCTAGCATTAACATAACCCACATTAATCACAAACTCCAGTCAACTGCAAAGAATAAATAATGAAAACAGCTAAAATATGGAATCCCTTAAAGTAGTGTGCATTTCCAAGGCTCCAGTTTTGGAGCTGTTATGCTTCAGCCTCTCACAACAAAGCCAATGATGAATGGCTTCTATGTCCTCTGAAGGAAATATACACTATTCATCTCCTCTTGCAGGAGACAGAGTTATAATAAGTGTCATCAGTACAAAAATGATAAGACAACACTTTTTTTTACTTCTAAGGTCTCTTAGGGGCAGCAAAAACACTGTAAGCAATAATGGATCCAAGGTTAACCCCTACGGTACTCCACACTCTAAAGAAAATGAAAGGAGGTAGCAATATCTGCCACAGCTCTTTGGATATATCATGTAAGGTAGGACATGACTTCAGATCTGGTCAAACAAATTGGCAGCTTCTAAAGCATCTTAGTTTTCATCTGAAAGTGAATTACACCAACTGTTCCTATTCTCTCTACATACAAGACAAAAAGGTGACATCCCATCTGTTGTCACATACTAGTATTGCAATCATCTGCACACTTTGTGTCAGTTACTCCCTCTTTTTGTTTTCAAATGGAAATAATTACAACAGCCTCTCAATGTTTTTACTGTAACCCCTTAATAAAGAAGATGGATAATTTCACCTTCTATCTATGAAAATGTTAGCTATTCAACTGCTGGCCACAGTGGATGGTACTTAGGTATTCTTCTGTGACTGATTTTTCAAAAAAATTGCATTAAGTTCCTGCATCATACTTTGAAATAGTGCCCCCTTTTAATTTTATTCTTCTTGGATATTAAAATGTTCATGTTGCATTCAAATGCAGGGTAAGGTAATTTCTCTGGTATCTTATCTGTATGCACCAGAAACATTATAAATGACAGCCTTGGTCTTCCATTACAGAGTGGTATAGACTCAGTGCTCTAGGACAACAGAATGGAACAACATAGTAATAAACACACACCAGGATTTAATAAACTCCATATAGCACCATGTAAAGCCTACACTGAGTGTATCCATGTACATGGCCACTCTCCCCTCTCGACAGTGTGCCATGCATATTAATGATGGCACACTGCTAGGGGAGAGCTGAGGAACACAGATACTGAATCAGTGTTCTCTGTTTTTTTTTTGTTTTATTTATTTTAAATAATGCATGTTTGTGCGGTGCAGAGTGGAGCACGGCAATGCCAAGCTGTGATCATATGTAGGCAGCTGACACCTGCCAGACATCTAAAAATAGAAACTGGATGTAATTATTCATTGGTTTGTTTAAGCATGTTTGTGAGACATGGCATGGTGCTCAGCACTGCTAACAGGGAGCTCAGTGGTATATGTGAAGGTATACCAGATTTCTTAATATCCATGTAGCTAAATGGGTGGAGTTACGGCTGTCTGTGTGGTAGGTCTAGAGTTCAAATACATGGAAGTCAGAACTTGTTTGCATTTTTGTTGCACGTGTTATGGACAAAATTTTAAAATAATGGCTCCACAGTGCTCTGCTCAACTTTTCTTAAAACTGCTAAGCACCGCATAAATATGGTAATGGCTACCAATGTTTGTGCGGTGCTCAGCTTCACTAAAACTATGATTATGCATGTTTGCACACTGCTCAGCTCTGCTTGGCTGCTTTGTGCATTGCTAAGCAAAGTGGCACTTTTTTGAATGTTGATCAATGCCATGTAAGGCTGGGAAAACAACCTTTTTAAAGTACACTAGGTGGGAATTCCCCAAAATGCATTGGAGTTCAATCATCTGTCAATATGGCTGGTGGTGTTTCAGAAGGTGTATGCTTTTGGGTACAGCGGTGGGGCATTCAAGAGTCCAGAGTCATGGTTGGGCTCCTTGTCAAAAACAATGAAGATAGGCTGCTGCAGGGTGGTTTCCAGGGCTTAGAATGTAAGGCAGAGGACTGAAACCGGCAGGCCAGAGAACTCTCCAGTGTTTCTGGTATCCCCTGCACAGGTGAGTAGTGTCATCACCACCATGGTGACCTGAAAAGGCAAAAGGGGGATCCTTGGACACCTAGGGCCAAGAAATGAGGGCAGGGAATGTCCCACAAGTATGTAAGCACCTTTTCCTCTGTTTTACCAATATGTAATCTGTATATCTGCAAAACTAGCATGCATAATTGTGTGCCTCTCTCCCAACAGCTGCAGCTGAGAGGGCTCACAATGTGAGTCTCATGCCGGGCACCTGGCCAGGTTGCACCATGAGCGTGCTGAGTATGGCTGTATTATGCCAACTGTAGTGCAGTAAGCAAGAAAGAGTAAATCATTAACTTCAATAAAGTATATACAATCAAGTCTGTAGTGCAATACATGTGGAATTAATAATAACAACAGCAGTTCAATAAAAACAAGAAACAATACCAATAACAGCAAGGAATATGGTGTATGTCAGAATTATCTTGTCATACCCATAACAGTAGAGCTGTATGCATTGAGTCTGTAAGGTAAGGTTGCTGCAGTCATGTATAATACTGTAATAGCTGTAGAATTCAAATCTAATGGCTGCAAACTGTTTTGTTTAACTCATAATACTGTTTAAGGCTTTCTCTATGCCAATACTGGTCACATAATGTTCTGTCTTCCACACATATCAGGTAATAAAGGTATATGGGTGAGGTAGCTCACTCCAAGGCCAGATGTTGTGTGTGTGGACTTCACAGATATTGCAAACCAGTAACAATAATATGTGTTCACCTGTATTGTTGAAAGTGTAACAAAGTTGTAGTAATATATGCAGTGTGTTTGTATACCATTAATGTGTGGTCTATTGGCAATGCAGTCTAGTAAAACACTGTAACAGTACTAGAACTTGTATTGCACAATTCATAGTATTGTTCCAGGTGGTCTCCAGGCAAGTATCAGTCACCCTGTAATCAGCAGTTTCCTCAGAAGCTCAGTCCATTAAATTCCTTGCACACTGTACATTTTGCCACACACAGTCCTGGGTTTGAATGCAGTGCTATGTAGCACTACATTTTAAGTATCAGTCACATTATACCCACAATTTCTCTCTCCCAGGGAACACAGAAATGTGATGGGTGAGTTACCCCATATTATGTGCAGATATTGTGTTCAGATCTCACAGAATGTTACACTCAATATCAATAATGTGTGCATCAGCAGTGTTAACTCAGAAATAAAACTGTGTAATCTCAGTATGGCTGTATCTCTTGCTTGTCAATGCTATGGTGTTGCAGTCAATTATTAAAGTATTTGCAGATGTCTCCTGCCGTCATAGCTGGTGGGTTCTATCCCCATGCCTGCCAGCTAAGCCACGATGGCTGTCTAGTTTAATTACTGTACGCAAACATACCTCTCAAGTGTCACAATTTCTCGTAATGTAATTAAAACTGACTCATCCATCTGCACAGGTTTATCAGATAAATTATTACCTGGAATGCAATGTATTACCAAATCTATTTACAGACCACCCTGCTAGTTATATAAGTCCACATTATGTGAAACTGTTCTGAGTAGTCCTGTACCTGCATTTGTTATTGCTTGGCTCTTATTGTCCCATGCTATCACCTTGAGAGGTATGTACATGCTACAACAGCTATAAGAGAGCTGTATTCACTGTAATCAAAACTGTCAGTACACACCTGTAGAAGTATGTATGACTAGTGCTGTCAAGGATATTATCTCCAGTGTCACTAATGGAATGTTTTTCTCTCTCTCTTCCCACCTCATCATAGCTTATTCATTATTGCAATGTATTATTATGATGTAATATTAACATATTTTGTTAAACTAACTATATTTTGGAAATGTGGTTGATTATTGTTATGTTTTATTATGATTAAATATTAACATATTTTGTTAAACCAACTGTTTTATTGACCATATGGTTTACTTCACACTAGCTTGCTGTTACCATACTGACTGTTATGTTACATGATGTTGTATTACACATAATATACATTAATATGTGTTTGGATTAATAAATATGTTGTTCCATTTTCTTAATACTAACAATGGTTTGGTTGTTACTAACTGTAACTTATTGCTCTATCTCATGTAACACTGCACGTCAAGGTAAGCTGGTTCTGGCTGATCCCCCTACCTTGTTTCAACCAGCTGAGGCACCAGGTCACAGCACATCTGGGATCCATGCCAGTGATGCACCATCTGCTGCCCCTGCACTACCTGCAGTGTTGAGTAGTACTGCCCCAGGGGATTCAGCCCAGTTCCCCTCTAGGAACAGAGGCAGAGTGGTCACCCATGATGAGCTACCAGTCCTGGTGTGCAGGAGAGTCCACCATGGCTATGACCAATGCTTGTGCTAGATTGAGGGCATGCTGGCCAAACTAGTGGGGCAGCATTGCCTTGGTGCCCAACCTCCAGCACAGCCACCCTTAGGGAAGTGAAGGAACAGTGCCGACAGTCCCATGGGTGGGGATGTGAGTCACGTTACTGCCGTCTGGAGACATAGGGGACTTGGATTCCACAACCTCCCTGTCAATGGTTTTCACCCCCATGTGTCATACACTGCACCTGTCTGCTGTCTTGTCTGTTTGCAAATGTATCCTCACCTACCCAGCTTACCTCCCCAACATGTACCTATGTCCCTTCCTCAACATTACACTCACCTTAAAAAACAAAAAAATGAGCACTTCTACCAAAAAAAAAATATCGTCCCATACATAGTTCTCCATTTCACACGTGTCCACTGGACACGCATAATTTGGTCCAATTGACTAGACAATGCAGTTATGTTGCTGTCAACCCTCTCTCTGGGGTTTGAGAATCCAAATTCATGTACAAATCTGTCAAAGTGCACAGTTGTTGCTGTACAAAAAATGGATAACTATGTTTCCTTCCTGAACCCTTCTTGCACATCCATCCCTGCTTTGCAATATGTTTCCCCCTGCTTGCCCTCATTTCACTGCTTTCCTATCTCCTATATTTTCCTTTCTTTATATTTTTTAATGCAGAGCTGTGTGGGGTGATGCATTATGCAGCTTCACTTAGCTCAGCTATAATCAGTATCTGTGTTTTTAACATTATAAGTCACATGTACAAAATAAACACCTCTGCCATATTTCGAACTCAAGCCCATCACACCTGTAGCCCACTTCATTAACCCATCACACCATGCAACTCTTAATTGCAACGGGGAATTTAAACCAAACATAGTAATTGCCAATTATAGTCATTAGGAATGTTTCAGCAGAGCTGTATGTCATGCTGCACCGCACAAACTGGAATAAACAGTAATGGAAAATATGGGAATGTACCTTGGATTCTGCTGCAATAGTACACCATTAGACAGCCAGACACATGATAATGGATGTAACTGAGGCCTCTGATAGGAGGTAAATGTGCCCTTTTATCAGCAACATGTAGAAAGTCACATGCTAAGGCATTCCTGGAAAAATACATGTTCAGCTGGGACTCTGATGCAGAAATATATCCATATAAAGCCATGCACATACTGATGGATGTAGAAAATGTTTGTCACAGCCTGTATGTGTGCACATATATCTTGCAAGTGCACCTGCTGTTGCAGTGACTCAGTAGCTCAGTCTGTTAAATTACTTGCATACAGTACATTTTGCCACACACAATCCTTGGTTTAAATCCAGAGTTGTGCTGCATTTCAATTACATTATTGTGAAGACAGCAATTAATGGATCACTAATACACTCTTTTTCCACACAAAGGATTGCAAATTAAATAATCGATTTTCAGTGCATGAAGTCACAGGCCTGCAGGTAGGGACTCACTTCACATATCTGTATAGCAGTATTATATGCCGCCTAGTACTCTGTTATTGACACAGTTGCCTAACTGCAGCCTGTAGTATACACAGGTCTATATAAAAGTTTCTGCTACAGACCTACCCTCTGTGATGATGTAGTCTCCTCACCCCAGTAGTGTCCATCTCAACAGCTAAAAAAGAGGGCCAGGTCTACATGAAGACCTTATATAGTGCGCAATGGGTGCATGTCATTGGCTCATGATAGTGCATTTTAGTTGCTTTGGCTGCAATTAGCATTTCAGAACCACAAATTGGTTTAGAGGTAATCACCTGCTGATGGGGAGCATGTTTAAAATGCAAGAAGCTGGCTATGGGAACCATTCACCATATGGGAATCATATACCTTACTCACACAGAGCATGCCTTTGTGAAACTTTGCCAGATGCACACTTCAACAGAAGAGTACTGCACTCTATCCAGTTTGTAACTTTTTTTGTGTATAACAGGATTCAGATGGGAGGATAAAGGTATGGAGAATAGGGATTACAGCAGTAAGCCTGTCATAGACCTGTGATAATGACATTTCAGTGATACCTGGCTGAGTTACACCTACAGGGGATGTACAATTCATCAGGGTGGCATTGTCTTCTGCCAGTATGGCACACTGGTGTTGCCGGACTGTCCCTATATAGTGGTTGTTATAGCACACTGCTATTTTTCTGGCACTTCTTCTATGACATATTATTGTGTTGTTGGCCTTAGGGAACACACCACAGTGGACTGGAGTGTTGGGTGTATGATCATACAGCAGAAGCTGTCATTGCACACAGGGAAATATCTCAGTAATGGTACTATCTTGGGTGTATCCATACATGAAATATGTTGTCACATTGTGGGTTATGCCATGTGTGAGCAGGAAGTGGATAGTACTAGCCATTTTGCCCTTGCTGTATCTGTACATAGTGGACATCCATGTATCTGCTCCTGTAATGTGTTCCCTTATTTATTTAACATTTGTTTAGCAGGAAAGTCTGACTTGGAATGAAGCTATTTTTCAGCAGAGGCCCAGAGAGAAATACTCCAGACGCATGTCTTTGTGACATGGGAGGAAACCAGAGTACACAGAGGAAACCCACATGAATGCAGGGAGGACATGCAGACTCCACACAGAAGGCACCTCAGCCAAGAATCTAACTGGAGAATCTCTTGCTGTGAGGTGACAACACTACCTCTGCACTACTGCATCATCCCTTGTGTTGTCTTTCAGGAATAATGTACCACAGACAATACCCACCCTTCTTGGGTGCAGAGAATGAAATAATCCTGCAAGGACTAAGGCAGCATCATGAGATCCTTTTATCCAAGTGGAGACATAATAGGGAAGAATGAGCTGCATTGTGGTCAGACCTTGTCTATGACGTTAATGCCATGGGCCAGCAGAGTAAGATATATGAGCAGGTTCGACACTGTCAAGGAGTAGCAGATATAGCCAGTGATTGTGTTGTCACAGGTGGAGGGCCTGCAGTGGAACAACAACTCTTGGTCACTGAGGAATTCCTGGCATACCTAGGCACATGCAACAGCTCCCAGGCATCCATCACACTGTACATTGTGGAGGTAGGTAACACAGTTTAAACAGCCGAGGGCCATGCAGGTAAACTTACTGTGATCAGCAATGTGATACTGTAGCAGTCAGTGTGTCAGGCTGTAGATACGTTTATGTGGGGGTCAGGTCTTTGTTCTTTGGTGGGGGGTGTAACCTCAGGTATACACTCATATGCAGATCGGGACCGATACAGCAAGTAACACAATAGTTACTTTAAATGTGAGATATATGGATGTATTACCTTGTTGTGCTGCAACATGCAGTGATACTGACTTTTCACAGGTCCATCAGGTATTGTCCAAGGCCATGTTCCTGCTCCTGAGAAATCTAACACTTGTTTTGTTAAGGAACAATTATAGTCTAGTACAGCTAAGGGCTAGAATATTACCCTATGTACACATAATTATGTGTGTAAACAGTGTAGGATGTTTTAAATGCCAGTCTGGAAAAGGTACCCAAGGTTTCAAGAAGGGGTAGTCACAGGAGTGTAGTTCAAAAGATATATTTTGGCAGTTACAGCTAATTGCAGATAAGGCTCCTGGTTTAAATGAAGCAAGGGATCTAAAATGCCTTTTAAAATACAACAGGTTGAAGGCAAATAAATTAGCAGTGAAGTGTGTATTTCCATATCATTGTGAAGGGAGTTGTGCTGTTTTTTTATGTTGTTTTTTTAATTATGGTGTCATACTGAGTAGGTAAAAGGTAAATATTACTGGTCATGTTTGACTTGATTTACTTCAGCTGATGGTTATAAAGGCCCTGAGTTGAAACTGAATTTTTCTCCGAGGTAGTGCTTTGTGGTTGGAAGTGGAGAAGGAAATTGTTTGACTGCTAATTGAATTGTTGGTCTTCATTGTTATGTGTCTTGGATGCTTTTTGTACACAACAGTCCAGGTATTAATGTACTGCTGTTTTCATGCTTATTACAGGTGACAGTGGTGGTTGGAGTCTGTCCCCTACACAACCTGATTTCAGTGTATCCTAAGACACTGATGATGTTGGTGGCCACAGTGAGGCACAGGTGAGGGTGTCAGGGGCTGAATCTATCCCAGAGGTAGACATCACTCTTCTGCCCCCATTGTCACCGCACACAGTCTGTATGCCCACATATATCCATCCCCAGAGGCCACAGATATTGGACAGTCAGATGGTGGAGACACTGAACAAGTTAGTGCGGCAACTATGGCTCCAGTGAGTGTAGACACTGGCCATAGCCAGATAGCTGGTGAGGTCCCACACAAGTGGATTGACCACACAAGCGGATCAACAGGGGTGCTTGAAGGAGGCCTGCTGCCCATCCTCCACCATTTGCAGGTGTCACATCACGATTCACCCGGTGCATGATTTAGGCCATCATGGAGGCACAGACTCATTCTGAATGGAACACCAGGCATATGCTTAGGGTTATGGATGCCATTCAGTCTGACATCTGTGACAACCTCCACCGCATTGCAGACACTCTGGATCAGTTCATTGATGCAGTGGACAGAAGGTGGGAGAAAAAGTGTTTGTTTTGGAACACACATTGTCTGTGCTGGAATGTGTCATTGGAGTTGAGCATCAAATCTGTGGACCTAGGTTAGAAACACCATCTGCTGAGAGTCCATGTGGTCATGCACACTCATGCTCCTGTAGTGGCAGTACATCCAGCACTACAGAGGGGAGTGTGCTGTCCACACCATGATGTGGCAGGCCATAGGATCCTGGTCCTGGGTGGTCCCATTGGGGACACAGTCCCAGCAGACAGCAGTTACCATCAGATGCTAGCACCACTTCTGACTTTGAGCATGGAGGTGCAAGTGCAACTCCTGGCAGAGGCAGTTACTGTGTTTGGGGCAGGAGACTCTGAACTGTCAACTCTACCATGTACGATCCAAAGCTGTCCAACATACACACATGTAGAAACAACACAAAGAAACAGGAAAAGATGCCACAATAGTATCCTGGATGGCGGATGCCAAAAAATATGCCAAAATAGATGAAAAAGTAAACTTGGCAAACACTGTAGTGATAAACCACGCTGCTCTGAATTTTGTAAAATGAAAATCCAGCAGTTTAATAAGAGCCACACCATAAACCAAGACAAAACAGTATCCAGGTCCCTGCCTGAACTTCATCAGACTTACGGCAATGTTGCAAACACTCTCGGTTTAAATACCCTTCTCACTTAGTGTATTAATTAATTAAACAGTGCATAAGTGAGGATGGGCTACATACAGAAACCGTCCAGCTGAACCACTATTTATAAAGAAAATAAATGAACTCTGTCAACATCAAATGCTATAATAACTAAGTGTAATTAATGAAAGGTATATATATAATATATAAAAAACAAACGATAACATTCTTTATAATAACAAACACAATCTAAAAAATCTTTAAGTTGATTAGTTAAAAAAGTATGAAATACGAAATATTCAATCAAACACATGCAACATACAAGAATTCAAAATTGTATCTATAAAGTATGTAATATGTATGTTCATGTGTAGTGAATTTAAGTGTGAAGAGTTCAGTAGTTAATGGCCATTTATAGCAATGGGCATTAATACACACTGAACAATCCTACCTTACCTAAGTTTGTACATAAGATGTATATATATAAAAAATTAAATATATATAATAAATATAATCAAATGTATAATTAAAATTATAATTAAAATATGATAAATTTAACTTAAACCAGTCAGTAACCCGCACAACATGAATCCAACTAGATATACAACTAAGTCCCCAAGCAAGAATCAAGGGCATAATAAAACATGACATAACAATAAGTTGAGGTCCCCAGTGCTAAGAGTAGAATTATTAAAATAATTATTATACTGTCATAACATATCCCTATCTGAATAAACTGTTCAGTTTAAGGACACACATAATTGAACAGTATTCATTGAGGCCAGGCTCTTTGTGTGCTGCCAAACGCAGCTGCCAACATAACTCTTTCTTTTCTAACTGTAGCCTTAGGAAATTTTCATTGACAATGTTGGTGTTGACAGGGCTAGCACTGAGCTTGATTGTGTACATGCAGACACTCACACACTATTGTCAAATGCAGGTCAACTACAGACACAGACAGCATCTCTCCATGGCCCATCTTACATGCTCCCCCTCACTCATACACATGCTGTCTACCATTTGGGACAGCCTAGGCCTGTATCCCCAAACAACACCCTGTGCAAGTGATGATGTCTGTGCCACATTCCTGTCATCCTTGAACTCGATGCAGAGAAATGAAGCTATGGGTCTGATACACAGGGTGACTATATTACTTAACATGTACTTGTGTAATGCAGTGTTGGTTCACCATGCCACTTGTAGCAGTTAATGAGAGATATTGTATGCTGTCATTTGTCATGTGTACACCACATACAATTGTGTACCTTATGTAGTTCTTATGTTGCTTGTTGTTGAATTGGCTGTATAGTTACACAATGACATTTGTGTCATGGGCCTGTTTCCGTTACAAGATTCTATTGGGATAACCCATGGATACACAGCATAAATAAAGCAACACATAATGGCATGTCAGCACAGCAAGGTTCAGCATTATAACTCCATGGCTCCATAGGTTCATATGTGTATAACAGGCTAACAAGGACAGTGTTGGTATTCAGCATACTCATGCATTCCTAATTTGTGAGAAGGTCTGCTATCTTCATAGGTGCCACCAGGGTTTTGATGGAGATGATGCATCTACATATATCGTGTGTACAGTACCAACAGTTGTCAGGCAACAGTTATGACTGATGTGTGTCACAGCAGATGTGTGCGTGACATGCATGGGGGGGCCTGTTTCATTTAGGGTGTACTGCCTGTGTTACATACCTGTCTCACCAGCATGTACTATGCATACCACACTGATGTTGTTGGTGTGTAGCACAGGTGACACATGTGTTAGTCCTGCCATGGATACGAAGGAGGTACAGAGTGGGAACTGACACCTCCCTGTATGGAGCTAAATACATCCTCTCCATAGCATTTTGGAGACAAACTATACATGTATGTTCCTGACATGGACTCCATAGGACATGTTTTCTACAATGTGTATTGGTGCACCTTGGAACCTGTGTGACTTCTACAGTTGTATGATATGCCTGTGTAGTGACATGGCAAGTGGTACCATTGTAAGCAATGATAGCTGTGATGACTGCCACATTCAGTAATTCAGTATAACAGTGCTAGTCTGGGATTTACTTCCCAAACCAGTCTGTATTGGTTGTATAACAATGAATGCATCCATATCTTTCTGACCAGTGACAGTCGAAGGCTACAGCACTCTCTGTGTTCAATCCATACATCCCATGGTTCCATAACATGTTGTAAAATGCTCTAACAGGCTCACACAAACACATTGGAACATTAAGGCTAGCACCACTTCCAATCAGTATGTACAGGACATGCCAAGGCATACATGTAGTGCATGTTGGCTGTATGTAGGTGTGCACACTTACCTGTGTAATGGTACATTCTATGTGTCACAGTACATGGTGCACATAACACACCTCATGTCTGCTAGTACTATCATTTTAGAACATATTATGCTTGATGACATACGCAGGCATTTTTGTGATCAGTCCTTTGGGGGAAGCCACATCACCTGCTACAAATAAAATACTACAAAACCCAACATATGTCTAGGCTACCAAGGTTATGCCATATGGATATATATATATATATATATATATATATATATATATATATATATATATATATATACATATACACACACACACACACACACACACACACACACACACACACACACACACACACACACACACACACACCTATACACACATCAAGTAGGCTGGAGTGAAATTAGAACCCCTACCTATCTAGTGTTATACACCATAGATCACAGTACTTATCACATGCACCACAGCTTACATATGCTATCACATTGTCAGCTAGTAGTCTTAACATGGTGGACATCATCAGGACTTGTAGAAGTGGGCAGTGTAGAAGCTAGCAGCAAGTTACAGGGTCAAAAAGTGTATAACCATTGCAGGTATATAGCCCATAGGGGCATGTCCATTCATTTGTAGGAAGATACACACTCACACTCTGATACAGTCATGCAACAAGTGGACTGGAGTGAGATTAGAACCCCTAACTATCTAGTCTTATACACTGTAGACGACAGTGATGTTTGCATGTGCCTTACATTTAATTTTTTGCATGTGTGATTGCAGGCACAGCACTTGTGCATTATACAAAGCAGGTCTGTGTTGACCAGCATCTGTGGCCTGCAGTGTGATATTGCTTCATATTGTTATCTGTATCTAGTATCCTAGCAGTGGGATAACTGTAATTACCCTAGCTATATGTATAGTTACCAGTATGGACATACATGGCTTCTTGCAGTGACATAGGCATACCTGTGGGCAAGCACAATTTGCCCTGTCCATATATCTGTTGACAATGTTATACATTACAGCACCTGCTCACCTGTGTCTGTCTATGTGGTGATATCTAGCAGGCACAGGGGTCTGTGGGTAAGTTGAATTTGTAGTATTGCACCCTTAGCTTGTATCCTTTGAGCAACAGTATGGCTGTGTGATAGTGGATATTTACTCATCATCACTAGGGTATGTCAGACAATACAGACATCCGCACACATATTTCTGTATATAACAGGGATGCATAATTAACTGTTGCTGCATGTGTGTATGCTCTCTCTCTCTATATATATATATATATATATATATATATATATGTGTGTGTGTGTGTGTGTGTGTGTGTGTGTGTGTGTGTGTGTGTGTGTGTGTTTTATAGATATAAGAGGTGTATGTATCATTTTAATATATATAGCAATATATATCTGTACATATCTATTTGACACTACATAACAAAATATATAATATGTATGTGAGAGAGAGAGATAGTGACAGATGGCTATGTATATGTATATCTGTCTGTACAGACATTAATACATAACAGGTCATTTTGATGAAGGGGCAACATGATTGCTCTCATTTTAACTAAGTGCATGAGCATGCCCAGTGGGACTGTCAGTGCTAATAAGGTGACTCCAGTCCACACCTACTTGTTCTCCAGTCTGGGATTTTGTATGCTGCAGACATTAACATCCACCCCTGTTTCTGCAGTATTGCACTTCACTAAAACTGTCCACAGCATTCTCCAGGTTGGTAATGCTACACTACCAACAGACAGACAGCCTGCATACCTCTCAACTGCCCTGATTTCCACAGAATGTCCAGAGGTTTGCCTCATATGTTTGGTCTGTTCCTTATACAGTTGTGGTCTTCTGGTGAAGTATTGAATTTTGACTTCATTACATTATACTACTTATAGGCAAACATTTGTGTTTTAGACATTATATCCTTCAGAACATATGTAATAATGCAGCATCTATACTTCCAGTGAACTTCTAAGTTTATGGGGACAATATTTGAAATCTGTCCCTATGTTTGGGTCTATGCTCCCCCAATCTTACTGGCTTTGTCCAGATTTCCTGCAGTGACAGGTATGATAGTCTGTGAAAACACTAACATAATACTACCTCACATGCAAAAGTTGTGAGCAATTCCAGATTAGAACAATCAACACCATCACTCATGCTAGCTTCCTTAGTCCACTGAGCCACTCAGGCCACTAGACAGAGAGGAGTCATTCATCACACAATCAACAGCATAAATATGTACATTGTTAACCTGCATGAGGAGAGACATGCAATGGTGTGAGCAATATCTATGTTACAGCTCTGAGATTGCCTGGTCCACTGATATACCATAGATGATTTTCTTTTAAAGAAGTTGCATGGGTACACTCCTGTTTTGGGGGTGGTGGAAGAATAACACATGATTTGCTGGGATATATAGTAGTCCAAATATAATGAGAGCCCACTGTTTAGCATCTCCCTTGACTGATGTAGTGAATATTCCAACCATTAGACCTAGTGACTATTAAGGAACACATAATATTGGACTGGATATCTGTAGTTCCATGTGGATGTTACAGCTGTCCAATTAGCCCACTATATTTACTTGCATAACAGCAGCAGAAACATACGCATGATGTATTATAGTAAACCTTATAATTAGTGTGCAGCTTAGAAACTTACATTGTGAATGCAGCAGTTGAGAGACCTGTAGTTTAGGGATGACTCTGTATGATGCAATACATGGATAGATACAGGTTGTGTGGGCTGCCTGGCAGCAACACATTTACTATATGTATGTGAGTAGGAGTAAGGTGTCAGTCCCTAGGGTCCTAGATTGTCAGTGAATGTGCTATGCATTGTCTCTTAGCCAATGCCAGGGCATACTGGGCACGCCTACGTCTGCCTACAGAGACATCACCAGGGGGCTTTTCCTCTGAGTCCTCTTGTGAGTGTGGCTATGGTGACCTAGGCAATGGTGGGGGGCTGTGTATCTCTTCCCTTCCCTTTGCTAATTATGCAGCTGTTTCTGCAGGATCATATTGTGCAGCATGGCACATACTGTGAACATATGTGCACATGTGGCTGGAGAGTACTGCAGGGCTCCACCAGATATATTGATACACTGGAACTGTGACTTCAGCAGCCCAAACACACACTGTATGATATTCCTAGCTTGTGTGTGTGTGGCTCATTATGGCATTCTTCCATGGGTGTATGTGCATTTCTGATGAGTGTCATCATCCATGATTCCAGTGTGGGGCCAGCATCCCCCAATAAATGGTCACGTGGGATGTCCCCCCTAGCAAACATCTGGTGCAGCACTGTTGTTTGCCAGCTATAGGACTCATGATAACTGCCAGGGCTGCCAACACACATATTCATGATAATACCATGGACATTGCACAGAGCCTGGCAGTTGATGTAGCGGTACCCCTTGCGGTTGAAATAGATTCTACCCTGCTCACTGGGTGGTGCCTTGATGTGTACATGAGTGCAATCTATGGCACCCAGTACCTCAGGGTAGTGTGCTACACAGTAGAAGTGCTGCATATTGCTGGCCTTCACCTCAGTGATGAGAAGAAAATAAATGTGCTCAGTGGCATGTGGTAGCAGGGCTTTCAGGAACTTGTGCAGTACCCTGGATTCTGATGCCTGTGAGACCCCCATAATATCCCCAGTTTGTCTTTGGAAGGCACCTGTGGCTAGTATGTTAATGGCTACACATACCTTTGTTTCCACTGGGATGGGTTCTCCTCTGTTGGCTCTGGGTCTGAGTTGAGGGCAGCAGAGCTCAGTGAGTTCTTGTAGTATGTCCCTGTCCAGTCTATAGCACTCTGCCTAGGCCTATTGTCAGCAGCACCAGCAGCAGCATTGAATTTGACATCTAGCACATACAGATGTAGCAGACCTAAAGCGGCCCCTAACATTTTTTCACTTAAAATTCCCAAGTCTGCACTTTAATAGAGCAGAGTATGGGTGAAAAATAAGAATGTAGTGTGTATGCATACTTTATTGTGCTCTACTGTAGGTGCTGACTGTGTGATTGGCTACCTATGATGCATTCCACTTGCCAAGTACATCAATTATAAGATTTAATGGCCTTATTTTAAGTGAAACAGGGATCAGTAATTAATATATCATTGGCTTTTAGATACACTCAGCACATAGGTGCATCATACAAACACACATAAACAAGTGCCACAAAGGTAAACAAAGCTTAGAAGTCACTGTACACACCCCCAGAAAGGTCATGTCTAGCATGGTGGCACACCACACAAATATGCAGAAACATGTGTCCTGAAGGTAAATAAAGCTTAGCAGTCAGTGGACCCCCCCCCCCCTGCTGAGCACAGTGGTGTGTAGTGCAAACAGGCACAGCTGAGCTCCAATGAACTTACAAGTCCTCAGGCACACCACCTCTTGATGTCAGCTACCTCTTCTGTTTGCACCAACATGGTTCTGTGCCTTAACAGAAGGGACATGTGGACATGGATACCCATTTGTGCTATTCAGGAACCCCACCTCATAGGGATCCATGCACACAATCTGCAAACCACATGTTTTCAAGCCCTACCTCAGTTGTAACAACACCATTCCACCATAGCAGATACACCTTCCAGGGTCCTATAATACACTTCTATCACATACTATTAAATGTGGTTTTTCCACTCTTTTTTTTTCATAATAGCATATTTGCACACCACAGCGTGCTGCACAAACATATCCAGATCATTAAAAATATAAAATTATTTTACCTTATTTCCCTTTAATTTTTGGACACATGGTGGATAATTTTGCTCATATCTGCATGTGCAATGCTATTTCTATCTACTTGTGTTTCTACACCCCCTGTTGTCTGTCTAAAATCCTGTAGATTAAATTTTTCAGTGTACACTATGGACACCAACATGGGATCTGCAGAGTTGCCTATCTGCTTGCTGGATTGCTCTACTGCCCTCATTTGCATGAAATTCACCTCCTTATGAGGTGATTTGCATGCAACTGATGCTTCCATGTTGACTCATGTGTGTGCACTGCCCAGCTGTGTTTACTGAATTGCAAACCTGCTTACTTTCGCATAAACAGCATGCCACAATGCCCAACAGTAAAAAGACCATGTAGGCTTTATTAAATTCCCCCCACAGTCCTCACATCTAATATCCTGATATCCTAAATGACAGTTAAGAATCATTATTCCATGTTCCACATTACGATAAGCATGACTGTTCACTACATTCACAAATACCACTTTTGCAGAAAAACACAAACTAACTGTAAAAGAAGCACCAGTTTTGCAAAATCATTATTTTTTCATATAGCTCCTCAATTGAAAATCACAAAACATTTTGGAAATGGGGCTGGATCCTACTTCCTCTACCCTTTCACACACCTCCTCTACTACTACTTGTGTCCACCTTAAGTCACCGCAAACTGATTACCTTCCTATACTGTTGAAGATGCAGAACGACTGCTCTATGCCATTCATCTGGTAAATGTTCAGCCCTTGCACTACACATTCCATGACCTCTACCCTTCACCTTACAAATAGTAACACTGATGAAATTTGAAATCTTCAAACCAAACAGACTCAGCAATTTATTTATTTTTATGCATATAAGTAAGTGGTGCATTGATATGCATTTAGGTATAAAGATCAGCTATATATTATATACATGTATCTATGTGTACATTTATTTATTTGATTTTTGATCACTGGGAAAAAAAAAAAAAAAAAAAATATATGTAGAACCAACAGAGGAAAACCAAATCACAGTCCAATCTCAAAAATAACTAAAAAACACTCAAATAAATAAATGAAAACTGAAGTGAAACTTTAATGTGTTTGGTAAGCGCTTTCACAATGTGACTCATTGCTTCATCAGACCATTCTAAAACAACAAAATAATCACATATTTAAATCTAATTCATCCAATCAAATGGTAGCAATAAAAATTGACCAATCAAAGCATCACATTAAAAATAAATATATAAACAAATAAATACACAAAAACAATACTAAAACTTCAACGTAACCCTCTTAACTTTAAAAATGGTTTAAGCGACACTCTATCATTCAGTCCACTACCCCTATTCTAATTCTATTTACCAATTCTAATGACCCATTCGGCTTCAACAGATTCGGTAACAGTTCTTATATCATCCTTACATTCACTTTCAAATAACACTTCCACTGCCATAAATTTAAACATATGGCTGATACCTTTTTTGCTGATGTGCTTGGCTAATGCATTGTTAGGGGAAGAGATTCTAATATGGTATAAGTGTTCTCTTATATGTAACCTCAATTCTCTATCGGTTTTACCCAAATAAAATGCTCTGCAAAGTTGGCAGACTGCCAAATAAATAGCATGTTTGATGCGACAATCAGTTGTAACTCTGAAACAAAACAAATGTCCTGTATCAGGATGCAAAAGTTCAGGGGTTGAAATAATAAAAAGGCAATAACTGCAATGGGAGCATGGTCTTTTACCAATATAAGTACTCACCTTATTAATATGTATCCTCTTTGGATAACATAACATTCTTTGAATGCTCTTTTTATTTTTAAACCAAAATTCAGGAGCATCACCTACTAATCTCCTGATTGTTAGTTCAGTTGTGAAAACTGACCAAAGTCTATATCTATAATGCCTTTACAGTCACTGCTGAAGTGTAACAATACTCCCAAGCCAGTGTTTTTATTTCATTTGGTGGATATAGTAGTATCAGCCCTCTAAGAAAAATAGGGTTTAGCTAAACTCCCCCTCAGAGAGGTAACTTTATCTAAACAAGTTGTTAATTCTCTATTACTGCAACCCCTGTCCTTAAATCTCATACTAAGACACAAAAACAACACACTGAGGCATATTTAGCACTACATGTTGAACCTTGAGGCTTGAGAAGTTTGCAGATGCCGATGTACATCAGTTATTATCCCACTTTGCTCTCTCACAAAAAGGCTTTATTTACAATAACACAAGTTCAGCACTTCTTCAGAACAATGTAAGTTGCAACAGATTGAATTTTTATACCTGTGGGTGGCAGCCTCAAATAATTAACAACATCAGCCTTTCCTTTCCTTTTATTACTGGTTGGTTCTTGTGGTTTTACTCATATGTCAGGGCTATTTGGATCAAGGAATTTAGGTGGTAAAGTGAAAGAATACTATACCAATAACATGTGAATAATAGTAATGGTTATCTGAAAAGTGGAAAATTTGAACAGTGTTAATGTTATGATTTGTTTTTTTCCAGACTATCCAGAAATCAGAATGATTCTCCAGTAGTCCAGAAAACAGGCTTAACCTCAATACCTCTGAGATAGCAGCTGTTGCTCTCCTACTTTGGACACAATAGAAGAGTCATCGTGGGTTCTGTTCAAGCAGCTTTATTATATACAAACACATCACGATAAATGTTTCTGACTTTAACTTAAGTAACTTATATACAAATGACACTAGAAATAGCACGTGTCCAGTATTTATATGTGCACACTCAGCCCATGACATGCTTCTTAAAGCTACAGCACATACACACTGATCTACATCCTCCCTCTTTGAGAAATAGATCATGCAACATTATGAATCTATTTGGCATGCAGATATTACAAGTAGTTCTTTATCATGAAATTATATAAGACTAGGCACATATATGCAATTATGTCCATGTGGATTTAGGTTTAGCAACTGGAGCTGTCTCTATAGAATGTTCAGCCTTGGAAGTATTTGGAACATCATCAGGAATGGAAGTAGAGGATGAAACACACTCTGGGATGGGAACAGCATCTGGTTCACTATGATATCTAGAATCTGTATCACAGGAACAATGCTTTGATGATGATTGTGGTACAGGAAGAAGATGCCAGTGATTTCTCCTGTACTCCACACCCTCAGATTCTACAAGGTAGGATCTTGGCTCACAGATGAAGAAATCTGATCTATTTATTATAACTGGACTTCTGGATAGAACACTTATTGAATAAATAACCCTTGATGGGGTTGTTCTTGGCTTTAGGCCTCAATAAACTTGAACTAATAGGTAGCATTGTTCTGGTTTGCCAGGATAGAAGTCTTTGAGCAGGTGAGCCAAATATATCGTCACAGGGTATGTATCTGAGATTAAGTTATCTCAAAAAGACATTGGTATTGTCACACTTTGACCTTTCAAGTAATTGCTTTGCACTCTGCAGACCATTTGACTGTGGATATTCTGGCCTACTAGTAACATGTACAAAGTCCCATTCTCTTGCAAATTTCTGAAACAACTGACTAGTAAATTGAGTACCATTGTCAGAAATAACTTTGTGTGGACTACCATGGACTGAAAAATGATGTTTCAACTGAGTAATAATAGTAGTGGATGTAAGGTTAGGTAGTAAGTTAAGCACAAACCAATTTGAGTAAGAGTCTACCAATACCAACTAGTGCTGATTGTCCCACTCGAACATATCAGTAGCTACTGTTGACCAAGGTAGTTCAGGAACTTGACTTAGCTGAAGTGGTTCTCTTTGCAAATGCGGTCTAGTACTATTGGATACTGAAAAAGAAGTATTTTATCAATTTCTTTCAGTATTGAAGGCCAAAATACTAGTTCTCTTGCTCTTCTCTTAGTAGATACAGAACCTGGATGATCACAATGCAAAATCTGCATATATTCTTGTAAGGACGCAGGAACAATTTCAGGACCTTTGAAAATAATGCCATCTTCCATCAACATTTCATCCCTGCAAGGAAAATATGTTTGCATTCAAGTGGTACACTAGATTGCTTTGACTGTCATCCAACATTAATGTAGTGATTGAGCTTTTGCAAAACTGGATCAGTCTTTATGTGATCTTGCAGTTCATCAAGCCTAGTGATAGAGAAATTACACACTGCCATCACGTCAAAGTCAAAATTCTCTGCGTCAAGTTATTCAGTCATATTTTTGGGTGATCTGGATAAGGTCTCAACCAGATAAAGTAGTTTGCCTTTCATATAGAATATTTTCTAGTTGTACTTTTACAATTTGAGCATCATTCTTTGTAATCTCGCTGGAGCTGAATGCATAGGCTTCTTTAGAATAGTAGCTAGAGATTGGTGGTCAGTTTCAATCTGAATAGCTCGACCATAAATATAATCATGAAACATGGAACATGCAAATACTATTGCCAAACATTCCTTCTCAGTTTGAGCATATTGAACTTCAGTTTGGGTAAGTGTTCTAGATGCATAGGCTACTGGTCTGCCCTCTTGAAGAATAACTACACCAATACCAAATTTTGAAGCATCACAGGAAAGAGTGACTGGTTTATTCACATCATAATATCTTAATGTAGGTGGGGTGGCAATTTTCTGCTTAAAGGCTTCAAATGCCTTCTGGTGTTGTTCTAACCATGACCACATAACATTTTTTCACATCAGCTCTCTTAAAGGTGATGTTGACTCACTGAAGGCTGGATGTTGACTCACTGAAGGCTGGTATAAACTTGCCTAAATAGTTGATCATGTATAGGAAATGCTATAGGGCTTGAATATTATCTGGTACTGACATCGCAAGAATAGCTGCTAGATTGGTCAGGTCTGGTCTCAAGCCAGTACTGGTAAATAAATGATCTACATATGTAATTTCTGATAATCTGAATTTGCACTTCAGAGAATTGAGCATCAGATTTACTTCACATGCTCTGTCTAGAACTGTCTTTAAGTTTCTGTCATGCTCTGCATCACCATTACCTACAACCAATGAATCATCTACTATTATGGCACAAGGATAACCCCCTGAATTTGCTCCACTGCATGCTGGAAGACTTCATTTGCAGAATGTATTCTAAATGGCATCCTTAGGAATCTTTATCTGCCAAAGTGGGTACCAAAAGTGGTTAGTAATGAGGATTTGCGATCAAGCATTACATGCCAAAATGAACTTTTTGCATCCAAGACAGAAAAAACAGTGGCATTCGGTATTAGAGCTGCCACCTCATCGATTGTGCGCATTGGATGATGTGATCTCTTCAATGCTTTGTTCAAATCTCTTGGGTCAATTCAAATACACATTCAGTTGGTTCTGTAGCTGGACAAATTACACTTTACTGTACCATTTTATGCAACTGAACCTTAACTTTATTCTGCATAGCTATTGGTACTCTTCTTGCTGGTCTGACTACTGGACTGACCTCAGGGTCTAACTTCATGGAATGCACAACTGGAAGTTTTCCCAACTTGTCATCAAAAACATAAGCATATTCTGAGAAAATGGCTTCAGAAAAAGTGGAACTAGGAAATGCACTTATGTGATGAACTTCTTTGGTAAAAGAAAACAGATTTATTCTCAAACTGTCTTTGAGACGCAATAGAGACTGTAGTGGTCTTTGGACTACATAGAATAAAAAGCTGTAACAGTTCCTGGCCAAATAACATGAAAGCATCACAGAGCCTTTGGTTTGAGTTTCTTCACCTCCATAAGTAACATGTTTTGCACTACTGGCCACAATGAGTTCCTCGTTAGTTCTCACTTTAGCAAATGTGTCTGCTGATATAACATTACATTTTGAACCAGTGTTTACTTTAAGCTCTGTGGATTTGCCATTGATCTGGACTGTACAAAACACTTCCCTCTTTGCCAATAAATTCACTACATCAACTCTCTCACCAATTACTGATACATCATCTACATAGAAAGTGGACTTGCAGTCTACTTGATCAACTTGCTTTTTTGTGTGACCTGTTTTTACAACTGTGTGGGGTTTACTTGATTTGCAAAACTTCTGAAAATGGTTAAATTTTTACACTTGTAACATTGCTAACAAAATGCAAAGCATTTCTCTCTTGTAGACTCATGAATGGCACCACAATTGCAACAGTTAACAATAAAGCTGGATTTGGATTTTGTTGATTCATACTTGTACTGCACTGAGGAGTATGCTCATTTAACTGAACTAGCCTTAGAACTTGCTGGAAAGCTATGTGTTTTCCCTGGAGAATCAGCAGGGGCTGTGGCTGCCATGTGCTTAGGCCTGCTTCTGTTTGCCACATGTTGCATGCTATCTACATTTGCTCTGGAGCCTGCTGAAACCATGCTCCTGCCACTCGCAAGCATACTTGTATATTTTTCTGTCACCTCATGGATTTTCAAATCTCAATTGTTTTACTTAATGTTAAATCACTGTCACAAAGCAAAATCTTTCTTACGGCAGCACTATTAATACCACGCATGAGCCTGTCCTTTATTAACTCATCTTTTAAGTCACCAAACTGACACATTTTGGCTTTGTTTTTCAGGTCAGTTATATAAGCTGCAAAAGTTTCCCCTAGTTTCCAAACTCTCATGTAAAACAAATGCCTCTCTAATGTAATATTTGTCTGGGGGTTACACAATGCTCTGAACTTGCACTTCAAACACTCAGGGTCTTCCTTTGATTCAGCCTGTATAACAATACGATGAGTTTCACCTTTTCATTCATACACTGCTGGAGCATGCAGAAACAAACATCCTCTTTCTATGCCCTCTGACCCAGCTAAGTTTAGCAAAATGAATGCCTTAGTGCATGCATCTTTATCTGAATAAGCTGCTTGTATAAATATATCATACTCTTGCTCAAAAATTCTCCAATTCTCTGCAATATTCTGATCAAATACAAGTGGTAAAGGCTTTTGAAATCCATCTGTCATATTAACACATACCAGTGAAGGGGTTTGCAAAAAAGCATGGAAAAATACACATACACATATATCAGAAATTTATGACAGTATTTGTAACTTTGCCCAATAGTACAGTAAGCCTCTGTATAATGGGTAAGAGCTTTCAAAATCCATCTGTCATATTAACACATCATACCAGTGAAGGGTTTTGCAAATAAGCATGAACACATGCACATACACATATGCCAGAAATTTATGCCAGTATTTCTAACTTTGCCCAATAGCATAGTAAGCCTCTGTATAACTGAACTTTGTGAAATAAGTCTCTCGGGCACTGTAATACTCTTCAAATTACTGTACTGTTTGAAATTACCTACTAGTTTAAGAAATATTTCAAATAACTGCACAATGTGAATGAACTGGGCAAGTGAAGCTCAGAGTCAATAACATTTTGAAGTAATTGCACTTTGTGAATAAACTGTACACAGCACAGTGAAATTTCCGCAAAATGGTAGTACCTTGCTAGGCAGTTCTTTACAGTGCAAGAAACACTCTGTAATGGCAGAAGGTTGTGAATATACACCCAGCACAAGACACTTTTCAAAATGGCTATACTTTGTACTTCACGAAACAGTTGCACTTTGCACACATATAAACTCTTTGAAGTACATGCACAGTAATAAGCACACACTGTAAGCACTTTTACACACTTTGAGATACTTCGAATAACTCTAGTTATGCCCTTTATACAATACAAAGTCGTAGTTATGCCAAAATGCAGCACTTTGCCAAAACATGCAGCCACATTGCTATATTTACACTTAATGTGCCTCACTTTATTCTTTCTATGCCCTTATTACATTTGTTGTGCTTGTTTAACCTCTTTTCATGCCCACTGTATTCTTCTTGTGCTCGTTTTACTCTAAACATGCCCGTTTGCCTTAAACACACTTGTTTTGCTTTAAACTTACTTAATTTTCTTTAAACATAGTCGTTTTGCTTTTCTGATAATTGTTTTGTCAAATATCTCAATTTCAAACATCTCTCTTTAGTTGATAACCCTTTTGTGCCTGCTGCTTGTTTAATAATGCGATCTGTGCCCTTGCAATGCTCTGCTTTATCTTTTTTATAGAATAAGCAGTTTGTGCCAATTCTCATTCCCTTTGATTCTTTTCTGACTCTTTTCATGCTCATTTCCCTTAGTTTCCCTTCACTGTCATCGCTGCACCTCATGGCTCCAAATATCATTCTCTGGAATCCTGGTTCTGACACCATGTCGCTCTCCTACTTAGAAGTCTTCATGGGTTCTGTTCAAGCACCTTTATTATACACAAACACATTGAGATAGAAGTTTACTGACTTTGACATAACTTATATACAAACTAACTACTGCAATCATACATACTCACTCTCTGGCTGCACTCCCAAAATGGCACTAGGAATAGCATGTGCCTTGTATTTATATGTGCACTCTCAGCCCTTGACATGCTTCTTAAAGCTACAGCACATACACTCTGATCTACAGTAGCTTTGATGATTTATGCTACTTGAGAAACACTTCCCTTCAGGTTTTGTCACCTGATATTTTATTATTGTGTGACAAACTTAATTTTGGGTCTAAAGTGTGTGATCTTGGTATGATTATTGATGATAAATTGATATTTAAGGATCATATTTCATCTCTTGTCAAATCTTCATATTTCCATCTGTGGAATATCACCTTTATCATGCATGCCTTACTACTGTTGTTTGCGCTTTGATATTCTCCCATCTGGACTATTTAACTAATTGCAACCTGACCTTTCTCACTCTGAAATAGCATAATTACAGTTATTACAAAATTCTGCAGCTCATCTACTTTCTGAGATCACAACACCTCACCATATTACTCCAATACTAAGGATTTTGCACTGATTTCTATTAAGACAACAGATAACTTATAAGCTTCTTGTTATGGTTTATCTTTCTCTTCACAATCGTGGTCCAGTATTCTTACCAGACCTCCTTAGTGGCTATAATCCAATTCACACTCTGTGCTCCAGCTCATAAGATCTCCTTTCTGTTCCATTTGTAAAACCTTGACTCATCTGCCTGCTGCTCTTCCATCTATCGATGACCTGTTTATGGAACATGCTTCTGGTTTATTCTGGGTAATACCCATATTAAAAGGTGGTAAGCTGAATTAAAATAATATTTTCTTCATTTACTTTACCCCTGATTAATAATTATTTATTTATTTATTTATTTATTTATTTATCTATCTATCTATGTATTTATTTATGTATGCCTTTATTTATTTATTTATGTTTTAGGCTTGTTTTATCTGGATGCATTCTTGTTTTTACCTTTATTCTTGAATATCTGTACAATGCATGGGTTTGGTCACATAGAAAAACTTAAATTTAAATTTGACCTGAAAAATCTGGTGTTAGCTTTCAGTTTTGTAAATAGATGTGGCTAGCAGAAGAAAGAGTTTAATCAATTCATAAAGTAATAGAGATTTTCTTCACTGAGGATGTGGAAGTCCTCAGACCCATTCACCTGAAGGGATGTGCTAGACAAAGACTGATGTGGAAGTCCTCAGACCCATTCACCTGAAGGGATGTGCTAGAGAAAGACTGATAGATAAGGGGTGGCAGGTAAGAAAGTGCTGGAAAAAGGATGTTACCAGAGATTATGGGACTATCCCTTTCTTAGATTTTGGGAATGGGGTGCAGACGTCTGTAAAAACGCATGTGTGCACATGCACACACACACAAACACACACACACACATACACACACACACACACACACACACACACACACACACACAAACACACACACACACACACACACACACACACACGCACACACACGTGTTCACAAACTAGAACAAAAACATCAGCAGACATACACTGTGTACTCTAATGCATACATGATAGCTAAGGGACGTGATTGTATAAAAACAAAAAATACTTATTTGGTAATATTTAGTAGCCCCTGCCAGTCATTCTGCATTTCATTAAATGTTAAATAAAAAAAACTTTGTGAAGCAAATGAAAAATACAGAAATAAATATAATACAAGAAATTCTAAGCTTGTAACAGTATAACATAAACTAATTTTATTACAGAACTATAAACGATTCTTTAAAAGTTTGATACAGCGAAGATAAAGTGCTTAATTGTAGTGAACTGGTTAGCCATTTGCCTGTCTGCTTGGAGTTTCTTAATTGCTTATAATTAAATCACTAATGGTTCTCAAGCCTGGTTACTTCCATCTGCAATGCAGCCTAATGTTATTATTCATTTACTGTTCTGCACTAATCCACTAACGACTCTGACTACTAAAGTCAGATCATGATCATATGGGGCCCCAGGGAGGGTTATGGACTGGACCCCCTTCCCCCAGCATACCAATATCACATTACTTAGTCTCATAGGTAGGTAATAGGCGATTGGCCCTAGGGTTAATATAAGCCTAGCCAAAAAGGTACCCTGGCTTTCGCCACCCAAGAAAATGATTTTCCTGTGCCCCTGGTTATTTCTTCCCATTTACCATTAAAGGCAGTTCAAACCAATCAGTGTGCATACTGTTTTCTTTTTCAGTTTTACAAAGATCACAGAGATTTGATTTTAATTTAAAACTACTTCAAAAATTGAAAGCCAAAATACTAAAAATCCTTTGCTAAACCAAGCAAAACAAAACATTTTCACAGTGAAAACAGACTTTGTATGACAACAATAAACTTATCTTCCCTTGAAACTCACACTTATTGATTATGCATCTGGCAATGCATTAAACTTGATATACGCTGGGATTCATCAACAAATAGCATCTATTGAAGCACTTATTAGCAGCAATGTGAAGGACGGAGGAATTCAAATGAGAAGTGTGCAAGGCATTTGCTATCAGCTTGGGACAGCCTACTGGATACAAGTGTTCCTTTTCTGAGGCAGCCCAGAAGCACTGTCAAATAAGTGACTCGGTCAGAATTACACTGAAGACAAATGAAGGTTGATGGACTCTAACCCGGCACTACAGAAGTAGTTTTTTAACAACTTATAGCCTGACTCATCTGCATTATGTACCAGTTAGACTATTTTGATCCAACATATTTCAGAAGTGTGTGTCTGTAGAAAAAAGTTCAAGTTAAATGTAGTCAAAAAATATCAGTGTTAAACACATGCACTTCATGCTGTCCACTTTATTTACTAATATATAGTAAACATTTGTCAACAAAATGAAGAAACCAAAAATCAAACCAATGGCACATAAGATGCTCCTGATTACTACAATTGATTATTTTCTTTATACCATAACAACAGTGACTCAGAGGAGCCAAATATTTGCACACATGTATATATATATATATATATATATATATATATATATATATATATATATATATATATACACACACACACACACACACACACACACACACACACACACACACACACACACACACACACACACACACACACATCTCTTAAAACAGTATGGCAAAACTACATCTCAGAAGCACAAGATCTCATACTGTTAGCAGCAGCAAATCTCCCAGTAGATCCTTCTTGCCTTTCCATTGGCAGCAGCAGAAAGTCTCTCTCATACTCCCTTAATATAATGGCAGCAGCAAAGGAAATCCCAACATGACATGGCAGCAGGCATCGTTCTCAAGTGCTTCCTGCATAGAAAGCCTCTGATTGGCTGCACCCATGAAGTTGCAGACAGAACAACCAAGTGTTGCACCCAGAACTGTGAAAAGGAGAGCATAATCAAGTGTTGTCCAGTTGCCCCAGCAGAATCATACACAGAGCAGTGCAATAAGACTAATCTTTCTTTCGTTTTGTATGGCAACTGTCCTCCAGCTGCACTGGGCCCTAGACAGCTGCCTAGGTCACTTTGTGCTAGATCCGACCCTGCTGTCTCCACTCTAAAATTTAGTTCACAATAATCTCATTAAGTGGATTATGCTACATTGATCAAGCAATTAGTCCTCTTTTGCATTTAGTCTTGATGATACCACAATATTCAGTAAGTCACACACTCTTATTTGATTGATTAGTGGGGTGAGGGAGGAATGTGACAAGCAAACCTTTACAGCCATTTTTTATTTATTATTTTTATTTATTTATTTTGGTTTTATGTAAGGGATTTGTCTGGCTCAGCGTAGTTGTAAAAACCTTTCCAGCAGAGATAAAAATCTGCAACATATTAAAAAACATTTCTAGACAAGCATTCAGTAATTTACATGAGCACACATTAAATAATATAATTTAACAATTGTACGTACATTTTACATTTGATAATTAGATTACATTCACATGAAAGTAGAAGCAACTATTACAGTACAAAAGAAACATGCATTAGTAGATGTTGGACACTGAGCATTGGAAGAGGTTTATTAGTGGGTTTGTCAGATAGATATTGTGATTAGTGTTTAGAAATTCAAAGTCAATGAGTTGACGGAAGGAAATAGATAGGACAGACAATATTATCACAGTTAATAGCTGATGTGTAAAAAAGGTTCAGAGACATTTATACATATGGCTAATAGCTGGTGTGTAAAAAATGTTTAGAGACATTTATACATATGTCTATCATAAAGTTTACACTGTAAATAGAGAGATGGAGGGTGAGCTGTGTCACAAAATAAAGTTTATAGCTGGGAGATACTAGTAAAATATTTATGTCTTGGTGAAGACTGCTTCTGGGGTGTAAGATTCTGAATGGAAAGACATGGATTGGTTATATGCCCAGCTAAAGATAACAATGGCATTTATCCTGGAGATGTACAGGATCAGATTTAATGATTTGATAGATGGCATTTTAGTTATATTTTAAATGAGATTACACTCATGAGTTTACACTCTGAATGGATTTCACTGGTAGTGGGATGTTGTCCCATAGTTTAGCTACACTGACTAAAGAGTCACCTGCAGTATTAGATGATTTTGTTATACTGAGTAATGATTTTTCTCTGCAGCGCAATATCTATTGGGGAGAGTAATGTTGTGTTAAGTTGTTAAAAACTGGCCACTAACTTACTAATCCATTCCCTTCTTTATGGAAGTGCCATTGTTACTAACCTTCACTCATCTCTAAGCATAAAATTGCAATCCTGCTATTATGAAATAGCTACATTTGCCTCAGGAAAGCCAAATCGCACACACCATTGCCTTACAAGCTCAGAACTGAATTAGCTCTAATTTTCCTACCACCTCATGTATAGCCAACTGACTCTAGCCCACAAACTAATCTTTAAACCCAACACCTGCCCAGCGCTCTGCTCTGCCCTACAAACCTATATTCCAACCCTAACTCTGAGATCCTCCAACAGATGGCTTTTAAATGTAACTAAAGCCAACAAAAGAGCTGGACAAAGTCTATACCCTACAGGATTGCCAAACTATGTAATGCCTTACCTTGCCACATAACTCAGATTGAATGCTTAAAAACCTTTAAATCAGTACTAAAAAGCCATTACCTAAATAACCCCTCCTGCCCCTGCAAAACAAACAAACCACCTTAAACCCGTCCCTTACTTAATGCATGGAACATATCATAAATCATACGCCATATTGCATAGTAACAGAATCTCCATCGTATACACTGCTGTGTAACTTTGTATTATTGTTTTTTTTTTTCTCAAAAATGTTTTTATTAATTATATGAATAGCAAGACAATTAAAAGATTATACATAACAAGAAGGCATAAATGAACATATAACAATTCATCTAGTGATAACAACCTTCCTGAGATTTTGATAAATTATTTAGAAATAAAACATACACCATATGTACACTATATACAAGTTAGGCAACCTGAGAGAAAAAAAAAAAAAATATTTAACATTAACTATTTAATATGTTTAGAACCTTTTCTAACACAACCTTTCTAATAGCTTTTTTTTTGGACTCCCACCTAAGTATCTTTGAGCATCAATAAATTTAAAAGCCATTTTCTGGAAAGTAACCCATTTTAATTTAGAACGATCAATCCAATTTTGTATTATATAAAGTTTTAGTAATGAGCAAATAAAAATGATAACATGAATATCAACTTTTGAAAGATGAATCAATGGAATATGTAGAATAGCAAATTCCCACGTCAACGTGGATTTTGATATCCCATTTTCTGCAGTCTGACTTTCAAAGATGTCCACAATCTGTGAGAAAAATGACAATACCATAGAATATGAAGGAGGTCTGCTTGGGGATGAGAACAGCATGAACACGAAGGGGACTTATTTGGGTTAAATTTGTTTAATTTGATTGGGGTAAAGTAGGCATCATTATTAATCATTAATTGTGTGTATGCTAATTTTTTAAAAGGGATAAATTCCTTAGTGTGTCTAATAGCCAGGACTTTCTGAGATTCTGACAATTGGGAATTATAATTCAACCAAACATTAGATAAAAGACAGTTGTGGTCCATCATTAAAGAATTAATTAATTTATATGAGTTTGAGAGCATTTTATCAGATGATGAAAGTATTTTGATAATCGTGTTAAGGTTTTTCAATTGTGAGTCTATGGGGACCAGACATACAAATTTGTTTTAATTATTGCTCTTAGTTGTGTAAGAATTGGTGAGTAATTCCAGTTTACTTTCAATAACTTACGCCAGTCAGATAAAGGCAAGTCAAGATATTTCAAAACATCTCCTACTTTTAGATTTTTAATTAAAGGATAGTTTGTTAAGTTCAAAAGTTTATTGTCCAATAATATATTTGGGTTTAGATGAATTGGCTGAACATGGTGCGAGATCTTTTCTAGTTTACACATTTTGAGTAAGGTTTGGAAATCTCTAATCTTTTGTTTAAATACTGTAGATATATTTTTAATAAATAAACTATCCAGAGAGATAAAGGAATAGCTTCAGGATTTAAATTATTAGAAATGACATAATTATACCATAATTTTATCCATAAAGAGTGATTTGGATAAGAAGTGTTATTGAATTTAGAGATAGTAAGAAGTTTATTGGATGAGACAATCAAATAATAGAGATAAAGATTAGGTAAACCCAAACCTCCCTTGTCCTTCGAAAATGCCAATCTAGAATAGGAAATTCTAACAGATTTAGGGAACCATATGAATTTTGCCAAAGCTTTATTTACAGACTCAAAACATTTTTTGAAATTATCTGATCAGATGATGAGAATTGGTAAAGAAATTTAGGCAGAATATTCATTTTAATAATGGCCACCCTTGAAAGAAATGAAAGGTTTAGATGCTTCCATCTGTCCATATCAGACAATATAGAGTTCCATAATTTATTAATATTATTTTGAAAGGAAGATTTATTATTGTGTTCTAAATTGATTCCTAAATATTTTATATTATAAGTAAACTGAAAATGATCGTCTGGAAACAAAAAGATTTGTGTGCTAAATGATTTAAGGAAAAATATGAGTTTTGTAGAATTTAAAAGATAGTTGGAAACCAAAGAAAAATAATCAATAGAATTCATTATTTTCTGTAATCAGATAATGGAGTTTGAAAGTAGATTACTAAATCATCCATAAAAGCAGAGAAATGAATATTAGTATTAAGAATTCTAGGGATGTTATGAAAAGTATTTTGAGTAATAAACAATAGCAAAGGTTCTAAGTAAATGTTGAAAAGAAAAGGGGACAATGGACAACCCTGTCTTGTTCCTTTAGTGATCTTTATCGCAGCAGAAAATTGACCATTAATGTATAGTCTAGTAAACATATTCTTGTATAAAACTTTTAAAAAATTTATAAAGAATAAGGGAATATTAAAACATAACATAGTTTGATATAGAAAGTTCCAACATACTCTGTCAAAGGCATTTGATGCATCTATAATCAAAGCATATATAGGGTTTGGATTTTTCTTAATGAGATGAAGTATAGTCTCTAAAGATAGAGTATTATCCCAAGCATGTCTCTGAGACATAAAACCTGATTGATCTGACAAGATAATTGAGGGTAAAATCCGTTTCAATCTGTTAGCCAGAATAGATGACAGCATCTTAATATCCACGTTAATTAAAGAAATGGGTCTATAATTTACTGGGTCAGATTTATCTTTATTATTTTTTAGAATTAGAATGGTTTTGATGTGTTCCAATGAATATCTGAGATATCATTAACTCTTATATGATTGTAAACTTTAAATAGAAAGGGAAGAACTACCAATTTGAAAGTTTTGAAAAATTCTGGAGTAAAACCATCAGGTCCCAGAGATTTACCCAATTTAATATTATCTATTGAATCCGAGATTTCTTGTACCGATATAGGGGTAGAAAGTAGTTTTTGCTGATTATCATTAAGTTTAGGGAACTGCAAAGAGTCTAAAAAGAGTTTTGAGTGATTATCTTTAACAGAATTAGAAGAACCTGAATATAACTCAGTGTAAAGAGAGGTGAAAAGTTGAATAATCTCTTCATCAGTATTATATAATCTGTTATTATAAGATAAAGATGTAATATTTGGATTTCTGAAGTTAACTTTAATAATTCTCGCTAATAATTTAGATGGAACCTGGGCCCACTCTGAATATGAAGCAAGTAGCTTTTGTTCAGCTAAGGAGAGGTTATTTTGGTGAAGCAGAATTAAATCTTTCTGGCAATCAAAAATTTGTTTTTCTAAAGTAGCATCATAGTTCAGACTAAGATGATTTTCCAACGAAGAAATTCTTGATTTTAAGAATTCCTCTTTCTTAAAGTATTGTTTTTTTGAAAAAAGCATCTTTACTAATAAATAAACCTCTTAATCTTGCTTTACATGCAGCCCATTGTATGTCATAAGGAATGTCTGATGATTCAAGACTATTCACCATTTCATTTAGGATTTCTGAAGTTTGTTTGCAAATATCTTCATTTGACAATAAGTTATTATTTAAGGTCCACTTATTAAACATAGTTTTATTTTTGATATTGGGTTTTATGTTCAATTTTAGTGAAATTCTTGAGTGATCCGAAAAGAATCTGGGTTCTGTAGTAAAGTCCACAATATATTTTGAAATATAATCTGAAATTAGAAAGAAGTCTAATCTGGACCACGAATGATAGCACTTAGAATAATAAGTATATATATCATTCTTGTTTATATTTTTAACAGTGCGGAGGGATCTATTAAATTATATTCTGTCATTAAATCATTTATAGCCAGAGTAGATTGAAGATTATATGTGACAGTGCAGCTGTAACGATCAATTACAGGGTTTATAACTGCATTCCAGTCTCCTCCCACTATAATATGATGATCCTTATAGGATGCAAGAATATTGTAAATTTTAAAATGAACAAATGTTGTGAATTACATTGGCCATATAGATTTAAAATTAATAAGGGTTTGTCCAAACCAGCAATAGAAGCGGTAAATAAGCACCACCTCCCCTCATCATCAAATTTCTCATCAATAATATTCCCAATGAATTTTTGTTTAATGATTATAGCTACACCTCTGGAGTTAGATGAGTCACCTGAAGCTATAATCTTTTGATCCATTTTTTAACTCTTTATTCCAATCAATACGTGAAATATGGGTCTCTTGAATAAAACAAATGTTAGCCTGTGATTTAAAGATCATATGAAATAATAGTGACTTTTTCGCTTTATCTTGAATGCCTCTAACATTCCAAGAATCTAAAATTATGTCAACAGGCATATTCTACAAGTATAATCATTATTGATGCTATAAAAGTGAACTCAAGGTGCAAATCCAACACAACATTAAAAAGAAGAAGAAAAAATAAAAGAAAAACAGTCTTTAAGTATTCAAGCAAGTCATCAAATAACATTTGTTGAAAAAAAAAGAAAAAGTTTTTAAGAACCATGAAATGTATAATAATAACCTTTATCCTAACCCTAGTGCCTACCCACCAATCCCCTGTGATAAAGGAAGAGCAGAAGAACATGAAAAACATTGTAATTATAGATAATAATAACCTCAAGTTAGAATACAAATTACTCAAAGGAAGCCTAACATAACATAAAGTCCGAGTAATACTACTAAAAATATATACAAAATTAACTAATTTCAAGACGTCCAACATGCTTAATCCCTACTTCTAATACTAATCTAAAGCTCCTATCCTTAAATTGAAATTTATAGTGATTAAATGTATTTCCTCAAGTATTTCAAGAGAAAGAGAAACAAGTAAATAATAAATAAATCACACTCTGCTTAACTAGAACACTCTATCATAAGAAGTAATACAATTAAAACTGAAAGATATGTAAGATAACATATATAAGTATAATAAAACCAACTGGTAACATTATAATATAAGTAAATAAGCATAGCATTACTGAACTAAAGATAATAGTCATGCACTATCTACTGAACCTTCTTTAGTACTTTAGTGATAATTTCATTAATCAACATGACTATTAGTATGATAAAAGCACTAATACCTGTAGAATGAGTATTTAGTTATAGTTCAAATAAAGCAAAAAACAACTACCAAGCAACCATATCTCAAAATGAAAACAATTCAGTCTGGAGATGCATCTATTAACTAGATAATAATAGTACAGGAACTATTCAAAATGAAATATTATAAGCTGTAAGGTTTTAACACTAGTTAATATACATGAATAAAGTATAATTATATTATTAAATAGTAACTTAAACAGCATCATATATATTGGACTGAATGTACAACAATGTGCATACATATAATTTTAAATCTACTTTTTGAATATTTTACTAATGACTCTGTTAGGTTATGTAGCCATACTATTCTTCTAGGCTATAGATGTAACATAGCAAAATAGCATGAAAAGACAAGGCTTTTAAAGTAAACATTTTGAACATCTAATTAAAACAGAAACAAGCAGGCTAAATGCAGTAAATCTAAGGGCTTAAATATATACATGTAGATTCAGCTAATCATATTAAAGATAGTTATTTCAAACCTTTCTAATAAGTAAAGGCTTTCTTAAACATAAACTGCTAATCATAAATATCACATCCAGCCTCTGAGAAGAGAGAGAGAGCAGAGAATAGAAAGAACATGAAACTTTCATATGAACAGGTATACTTTGTAACATTTGTCAAATTAAACACTTCAGTATAATATAAAATATTGTATGAAAAAATATTCTGAATAGGAAAATATGTTCATTTCTTTACACATCCTTTAGAATTTTAATATATAAAACTAACCTGTTCATTTGTTTCCAGAAACATTTTCACTCTGCTTTATGAAAGTAGCAGCTTGCTTTGAAGTCATGCAGACACACTAAAAGTCACTGAATATATTATGTGACATGAATCTGTTTAAATTTAAAAGCAACCTTCATTTATGAAGAGAAAACACTTTAAAAAATAGCCAGATCTATTAAAAGTTAGTGCTATTGAATACTTGTTGAAAACAAGCAGACTTGTGTATTTGAAACTGTCCTTCTTTCCTCACAAATGATGACATCACCATCCATCTCAGAGAGACTGTAGTGTGCATGTTCATGCAGAGCATCAGCTGGAACTCTGAGGGAAGATTTTCTTGCTAGAATGTTGAGATGGAATGTTTTTCCTCCAAAAATCATTTAGCTTACACAGAAGGCTGTAACTCCAAAGCTTGTAGTAAAATTAACATATTATCTATTTACACAGCAAGCATATGTGAGAGAAGGAGAAAAAAGTAAATACAGGAATTTAAATGCTTCTATTAATCCACACAAATCTAACAAGCATATATCCTGTCACTGCACACTGTCACACCAAATCCATCATGTGTAAATTACATGACAACTTCTTAAGGTAATATAATTATGTCACACCAGAATTACAAATCATGTAACACAAATACTGTCAGATTAAAGAAAAGATCAAACCTTATTGTAGTTCTTTAACAGTAGAATATTAAGATACAGTGTCAGGAAGCTTTTAAATGTTTTAAGAAAAATGTCTTTTGCATCTTTAGGATCTGAACATACAAATCTTTTGTCATTAGCTGTGAAAGACAAGGTATTAGGATATGCCATTCGAAATCTAATCCCTCTTTTTATCAAGTCAGCACAATAGGGGGCTAGTTTTTGTCTATTTAATTTGATCTGTGCAGGAAGATCTTGGGAAAATGATAGTTTGTGAGACTTCCATATGAATTGTTTCTTTGTTTTAGCAGTTTCTAGGATCTGGAAAGTGTCTTGAAAGTTTAGTAACTTAGTATAAATTAACCTTGGTGTGGAAGAATCTTGCTTTGTACGCAGTGCTCTGTGTGCTCTCTCTACAATTATAGATTTTGAAGAAGCTTCACAATTTAACAGTGTTTCAAAGATATTTTTAGTCACAGATAACAAGTTTTTATTGTCATAAGATTCAGGTAAACCACGAATAATGATGTTATTTCTTCGACTCCTGGCTTCCAGATCCAATATTTTAGCTTGTAAATCTGAAACAGTTTTATCTCTAGATTTAAAGTCACTTTCCAATAAGTCTGTTTTAACCTCCAAAGTTAAGATTTTATTTTCAATAGTAACAATACTATCGTTTATTTGCTTTAAAGATTTACTAAAGTCTGCAAACTGTTCTGAAAAGTTTTGTATAGCACTTTGGATTGGTTTTAATGCTATTTTTAGTTCTTCTAAAAGGAAATTTGAGCCATTTAAATCTTTATTACTTACATTAAAAGTTTCTGTAGGTTGTCTAGATGATTTCAGTCTTTTTGAACCTGAATCTTTTTCAGGAGAGAGCATTGAAGTATATTTGGCCTTTGTAGGCTGAGTCTCCATGGAGTCAGATTTTGTAGCCATGCCCAGAAATGGAATGCAGTTAACAGGATGCCAGGAACCAGGAATAGACTGGAGCAGTAGGAGTCCCAGCAGCAGAGAGACCAAGAATGTTCTGAGGTAAAATAAATCCCAGGATAATAATTCCAGAAGAAAAAATAATCCAAATGCGTAGAAAAAGATTTATAAAATCTTTTAGTATAAAAATTTGAGGAAAAAGGTTGATGTAAAGTTGTAAAAAAAAACCAAAAGTTAAATAGCTGTGAGGAGCTCAGAGAGTAAGGACTAGACTAGTCGGCGGCCATCTTGGAATCCAACTTTGTATTATTGTAGTAATGTATACTTTCATTTTCTACTGTAATATTTCTAAGCTTTTTCACATGTATTGTAATATGCTACTTCTATGCCATTTTTGTTGAATTTGTTAAATCTGTACTTGTATTAATTTTTTTGTGGAGCTTTTCTCCCCAGGCTTCCACTGAAAATGGATTTCAGACCCAGTGGACTTTCCCAGTCAACAAATGTCAATAAATAAATAAAATAAATAATAAATAATGACTGGACATTTTTTTTATCTTATAGAGAAGTCTGTGTATTGTAGTTATCTAATAAAAAGCTATGTGACGTGATAGTTCTAACCTGTTTAATTGTCTAGGCAGTGGTATGTTCTATTGTTATAATTTCCTGGAAATCTGACTATTTTATTATAACATTGCTTAAGTTTGGGGAGTTGTGAGACTTGAAATTTAGTGATGATTGTGGGAGCATATAGGAGAGATGGCAGTAAGAAATTGGAGGCTATACATGTGAGGATACAAGGCAACAAAATATACCAAGGTTGACGTGAACTAATTGGCTGACATAAATGGAGTGAGATAATGACAGTGATTGCAGCTAGTATTGCTTATTGGTGCAATTACAGTTTTAATACATAGATATCTAACTTTAATAGTTTAATATCTATTACTATTCACATTCTGATATTATAGAAGCTAAAGATGGAACTGAGGTAAGAAAATTATGTTATAAAGGATCCATAAGACTTAACCATTTAAAGAAACCTACAACAAAATTAGACCTTAGACTAATACATTGAAATATACTTTGCAAATAGTAGGGCTAAGAGTACAGTCAAGAACTGCTGCATGCACAAATAAGCTGTTTTATTCAATATAGATTATATATCCCAGCTACATAAGGAGTTGGAAAATGTAACAGGTTAACCATCATGTATTAGTGAGGAGCAGAAAATCTACTTGAAAACAATTTACAGTAGTAGTGCTTCAAGCTGAGACAAGATGGCTAACATGGAATCTTCTTACAGTGTTGTTTTCTTTTACCTGAAGTCCATTGTTCCCATATTTGATTACATTAAGTATGGTGGTGCATTGGTCAATACCCCTACTATGAGGATATACCCTTGACTGAAAAAGAAATTCAGCTTTTGTCTTTACAGCATTAAATTCTGCTCACGGAAATTGCTTTCAAGCAGATTTCTAAGACCTTTGTTAGGATAAAGTCAAGTCTAGTCTTTATCTTATCTGCAAAGTGACTAATGTGACTCCAGATACCTTTGGAGGTATCCTTGAATAAAGACTTAAACTTTGGTCTTTTATTTTTTAATATACAGTACTTTGGCTAGGAAGCATGTTGTTTCAAAGTTCTGTAAATTATCCATGTTTTCTGCTAGCCAGTGAAGGATTTTCAAAGCTTCTAAACTGGCCAAGAGAATACTTAATTTCTTATGCTTTTAGTAATACTTAAACAGAACTGCAGTCTGTTTGTGTCATATCTTAAGTATAATTCAGTAGGGCCCAGCTCAGCCAGCAAAACAAATTTTCCCTTAACTTGAAACACTACTACTAACTGTCAGTTAAGTTTACTTGTAGACATTAGTGGCATTGGTTGTTTGATGTGGTTACACATGCTGCTCACAGTGCAATATTACTAAAATTGAGAGGGATAAATGATTTACTTGAACAGAGTTGTGGTGGAAAACCCCAAAAGATATTAGATTACAGCATGGTGTTCTGGACATGGCTTCAACTACAGGCTTACTGCTTTTGTACTGACTGAGCATGCATTATTATTATTTTTGATTTTGGTCACCTGTTGGGGCAGGACAGCATGCATGACTGAAGGGACAGGACAACAATGAGTGACAGGTGCAGAAGTACGGCACCTTTGAGTACAACATTTAAATATACACAGTCCACTGTAGCATAACATTGGATGTCACATGATAACAAAAACCTCACAGTTAATTTCTCATCCAAATTAAAAGGTACAGTATTTATATTTAATTCACTCAGATTTTATACCTACATCTCCTTACTAGAGACATATTAGATCTTAAGAAACCTAGTCTTGCATTCCTGTGATAATTATTAGCCCTTATATTTTAAAATATGAATCTCCCAAGACATGTCGGACAAGTATATGTTGGGGTAATTACATTTTATTTTTTTTCCATTTTATTTATTTATTTACCTATTTATTTTCAGCAGTAGAGTTATATGAATACTCAACTATTGTTTACATTTTTCACCTTGCAAATATTTTTTGATCATCTTTGTGTTAAATTTGCTTTACCACTGAGAAAAAAACAAAAGATGACAAGCACTACAAATGCTCTCACTTCCTTTCAGCACATTCTCAGAGCTTCTCCTTTGCAAAATGACAGTCTGAAACACTAGTTTATATACCTTATTTTTTACACAAACTCAAGCTGACCTTATTCAATGGCTTACTCTGCTGACTAGAATACAAAAAAAGCATACATGCAGTTTTCCTCAGGTTTCAAATGTGCTATAAAACTAAAACACTATTTCAGTAAAAAGGCAAGCAAAACACTAATGACAAAAATGTTTTTCTGGAAGTCATGACTAATGATGACATGATAAGTATGTGTTTATTTTTTATTTATTTATGCTTGTTTACTGTGGTAGTGCAATGGTCCCAGGGGACCTGTTTTAGGTACATCATTGGTGAATACAGCTGCAATGCACAATAATTCAAAAATTCCATAGATTAGTAGAGTATGCTTAAGTACAGTGTTTACCAAAATATGTTGAGCTGATATGAAGGAGAAGGTAAGAGATGAAGATCAAAGTGATTAGGCTATGCAGCCCATCTAATTACACCCACACTGGACTCGTTTATGGAGATGAGCTTTGAATTTTGATCTAAATGTTGCACATTAGGAGAAGTATTATCTGTGGATTGCAAGAGGTATCTAGAGTTTTGATGTTAGGCTTAAGAATGCATTGCCAGTGCAGTGTAATTCAGTTTTGGGGGCTAGAAGGGTAGATGTTGATTGGGAATGACTTCTGAGATAGTTGGAGCATGTTTTTGTAGTATGCTTTACTGCAAATTGTGAGATGGTTTCAAGATGAAGAAGTTTGAATGAAGTGCTACAAATAAAATTTGTGCTTTTTGTTTGCTGGGTAACCATTTCCCTTTCAGATAGTCAAGCATTGCCTCTCATGCAGTTAGGTAGTAAGGGATTTTCCTTCTCTAGAAGATAATGACTCGTTTTTATCTCTGTGAGCACAGACATTAAGGGTTTGAGCCAACCAAATACTAATGGATTTGAAGGATTTTGCTTCAGGTGAAGTGCATTTTTTAAACCTTTAATGTGTAGTTTTGAATTCTGGATGGATTTTTGATGCTAATGAGCTAAAATGAAAGGGGAATAGGATAGATCTTCTGTAATATTTTTAAATTAGTGTAACAGACTCTATCAACCACTAAAACAGAAGCTTCCAGAGGTGTGTTGCCTAATGGGGAAAAAGTTGTACAATAGAGGATTCCAAGGTGACTCTAGGGATTTCTATCAGTCCCATGGAACAGAAATACAAGAATATTATAAGGTCATGTGGGACTAGGGCCATTTAATATATAGAGTGAACCATGTCAAACAGAGATAAACTATCACAAGTATTTTAAAAGTGTTACAAGATTTAATCAGGAGTCAGTGAAGTTTCCACAGAATTGATGTAATGTGCTAGCAATCAGTACCAATAAAAAATAGGGCTGCACAATTCTGCACCAGTTACAATCAAATAGGCTCTGGGTCAGGAAGGCCTAGGCAAGGACATGTGCAATAAGCCAGGAGAGATAAGACCAATGCAAGCATAACCACTATAAGTCCTGAGACAGGAGTAAGTGCTTGAAGTGTGAAATATTTCACAAATAGGAACAAGATGACAGACCAATACAAAACACATGTTCCTTAAACATCAGTCCATTGACAGTAATAATACAATGATCCCTTACCTTCTTAGCAAACTACAATGTATCGCTATCACAGAAAAGATTACAAATCAAAATGGGGAAGTTTTATTGCTTAGGGTGGCCTGAATATCCATGACTGTAGACTTGAAGCAATTACTAGCCATGCAGGCCAGAAGAACATTAATGAGCCTAGCCAAATTTCCAATTGTCCCAAAGCACTATCTGGGTAAATGACTTGATCAAGTTCATGCAATAGGCAAATGAAGGCTGTGGGAATCAAACCCTGTACCACAGAGAATAGCATGTTAATAGCCCATACCCTTAATCTTCTGTACCAACTACCACACTAAATGTTGAGTCCACTTGCAATGGCTTTGAATCTGTCCCAGATCAGCTGCTTGGAAAGCAGATACATTCAACATTATACCACCAAGGCTACAAAGCTATGAACATTGTAGTCTTTCCAAAGAAAACAGCTCATTAACAATCTAGAGCTTTAGTCCTCTGTGCTAACTGAGAGACTGAGAGAATGATACCTTCTTGGACTAACTTAGTTTAAAATAATTGCATTCCAATTGAGGATGCATTCTGCCAATAATGATCCACAGCAGGAAAATTAGTCTGAGGAAGGAGAGGTAGAATTAGCATCATCAGTGTAATGTGATTGTAAAGACTCTGCTCTGAATGAGTTTACACTGTGATTTTATATGTATGGAGAGTAATAAAGGACTGAACATTGATTCTCCTAAGATGCTAGAAGTGACACAGTAACTGCTCCAGGACTGACCACCAGAATTTATTTGTTGCATATGCAAGAGGTGCACCTTGCTATTTTTGCACTTGTTGCCTTCTCCCAGACTGGCACCCCTTTCCCTCCCCCAAAAAAGCTCTTCACGGACTTGAAGATAAAAAAAATGCTTTATTCTTTTTCCTTGGCAAAAGCAGAGGTTATTTAAGAAATGAATTGACAAAGAACATGCAGGTAATCAGATGAACAAGCTATGACTAGGAAAATTTTTCAGATGAACTAGCCATCTACATTTTGAGTACAATGTTTAAACTTTGTCATCTTCTATTGAAACAAGCAGTCATCATCTTCTTTCAAATACAGTTACTAATTTATGATGGAGTCAAGCATTAAAGTTCCAGCACCAGCACTTGATACACAAATGAATTTGGTGGCAGACTGGATATAATGGTTGCAAAAATGTGATCTTTACTGTATTGCAACAGCCATGCCAGAAAAAAAGTAAGGCAGTACAAATTGCAAATGTTCTGTACTTTGCTGGAGATGTCTCCATTGAAGTATTTAACATGTTTTACTTTACTAGCAACTAATAGACTGATCTATCTGTCATTAATGGCATATTTAAAAAATGCTGTGCTCCTATAAATAACCGTCTATATATTATTTTTATTTCTATATATTATTTTTATTTCTATATATTATTTTTAAGTAGAAATTAAGGACATAAAACTAACGTCTGTAAGTTTGGAGAGGTACATGATTTATCACTGGGTGTTAAAATTATCCATGGCATAAAAAGAAAAAAAACTAAGCTAAGAATTGAAAAAGCTGTGACATTGCAGAATTTGCTGAAATGCAAAATAAGGAGCTAGCTGAGAATTTGAATATGTATAAAATTGAAAATTTGTTAAAATATATCTGCATAAAATGCCCGCAGTTGCAGAGTATAATGTAAAAAATGCTTCATAACAGGTGTCTAGGACTTTATTTGATCATAATAATGCAGTCAAAAATAGATAAATAAAAACATTCATCTAAACATATGCCATAATGGTCTAGGAGTTGTAATCTGGATAAAAAGAAGCCATGTCCTGTGGTGAACAAATAATGCTGAATTTGTGAACTGCTTAATCATTTTTCTAAAATGTACAATAATACCCCTAGCTGTATAGTGTATAGGAGTAAAATACTTACTATAGCCTAGGCAATCTGACTTCAATGAGTGACTTGGGAAATAGATTAGTGAGGCAGGGGTTAGTAGGAGTAAGTGAGTGACAAATTCCACCTCACCTACTCAGGAAGGAGATACTAGTTGTCCAGTGGCTGCTTTGCTGTGTCTAAGTAGAGGCTTGCTGGTAAAACAACCATAACTAGAGACATTGGCTTAGTTTACCTAGACAGTGATGGCAGATCTCATCATCATGTGAGTGGGATGACTCACGTGTAGGAGAGAATATATTAGCCTGTCTCCATGAGATGGGCATACAAGTTATCTACCCAGGGGTATGGTTATGATGTAATGGAAAAAAAAGACCTGATGGATAGATGCATGAATGATGGCTTCTAAGTTGCTGTCTTCCTCTATAGGCAATTCATACACTGAATGATGACAGAAAACTGATAGATGGCAAAGAAAATGGGGAAAACATACAAAGAATTTCCAAGAATAAGAAAAATGGAGACTGGCAAAGGGAAAAAAAATGATGACTGTGCGGTCACTGAATACAAAGGTACTGATGTAAATGAATGCAGTCATTGTGTGTGTGTGTGTCATACAAACTGTTCTTTCACAAGGGACAGGCATTCAGTGGTTTTGTCTTAGAATAGAATGTTGACTGAAAGACTGAATACAATGATGAACATCTCATATCTGTGCTTGATACCACAACAGAAGGTATTATTTTAATTAAGAGTATTGTATATTCAAAGACAAGATCCATGTGATTTTATATAACCTAAAATGTATTATTCCTTCTGTATCAGGGGCAGTATTAGCACCACCTTGTAGACCATCATGATACACTTACCTAATTCAGATTTATACTAATATTTTCTGCAGGCAGGAAATCTGACTCTAAACCCCATACTCTAAATATGTAACCTCTGGGATTCACTTTAGAACATCGAACGCTCATAACATTGAAATTCAAAACACTGAGACCAAAATCTTGAAAATTCAAAACACTGAAAACTCAAAACATTGAATCCCATAACATTGAAAATAAATAGGAAACCGACATTTAATATATGCCAGCACAACTACATACAGAAACTAATAAAAAACAAGTCATATTACACTTCTCCAACTATAAGGAGGGGAGAAAGCCCCCCTGCACCCCCTACACCCCCTGCAACTTAAATATATCAACTCCAAGATCACACTACACAGAACAAAACAGCAAACATACCATAACGTGCTTCATGACTGCCTGTTTAAATTGTAAAAAAAAGCTATCCTCAACCTCCTCTTAGAAACACTATTTCACTGTTAAAACATAACACATTACTATATATCTCTGTGATGCTTACTGGAGTTTCATGTTCCCATCTTATTTGCTATACTACAACTTAACACATCTTAGTGTAGTGGGATCTTGGAGTTGATAGATTTAAGTAGCAGGGGGTGTGGGTGTGCAGCTCCCCCACTTGGGGGTACAGGGGGACTTGCCCGGCATATATTTGAAGAAGTGTAATATGGTTTGTTTTATAATTGTTTCTGTATGTAGTTGTGCCTGAATATAGTGCATGTTGCTCTCCTATGTATTTTCAGTGTTATGGGATTCAATGAGTTTTCAGTGTTTTGAATTTTCAAGAATTTGATCTCAATGTTTTGAATTTCAATGTTATGGGCTTTCCATGTTCTAAAGTGAATCCAACCTGTGATGTCACACCAACTTATGGAAAAGAGATTTGAATGATTTCCTCTTTTGTACAAGTTAGAGTGACCTCAGATGTTGCATATTTACAGATAGGAGGCATTGGGGAAGACCCTCGCACAGTGGTAGTGCAAAGTGCAGCAAATCTCATTGTAAACATGCTTTAAAATAGCATTTTTATGTTTACTTGTCAGTGCAGTTACATATGGCAAAAAGACAGTCTAGTCAGTGGGCTAAGCTTCACTAAGCTCAGTTTCGGTAGTATGAACTATGCCTCAAAGACTTGGGATTGAAGGACACTAACAGATTCCAGAGATGAACTTGTGACTTATACTGACAATAGTGAGTAAGAGCAAACTTTATTTTATCTTTTTAAGCCTGCAAAACAAAAGTGTCACTTATCAGGGGTTATCTAGGAATATTGTCTGGATATTAACTTGCCTACAGTCAAACAATAAGCATATGGAGGAGAAGGGAAAGAATCCTTGAGCTACAGGAAACATTTTGTTAAATATTTGTAGACTTAAGCCCCTGAGTAATAACTGCCAGGCTATTTTATAAAACAAAACCTATAATCTTTATTTTGAAACTGTCTCACTCCATCAACCAAATATTTTAGACAGATGGGGCATAAGAAGTTGCATATGATTAAACTAATGCACAGTATGTATTTAGTTATAGTCTCAATGCCCTATGTGTACAATTACAGTCACAGAGTGCTATGTACATAGATAAAGTCACAGGGCACTATGTGTGTAGTTACAGTCACAGTGTACTATGCATGTAGTTACAGTAGCAGTGCACTATGTATGTATTTACAGTCACAGTGCACTATGTAGGTAGTTACAGTTACAGTGCACTATGTGTTTAGTTGTGTTCACAATGCACTATGTATGTAGTTACAGTTGGTGTGCACTATGCATGTAGTTACACTCACAGTGCACTATGTGTGTAGTTACAGTCACAGTGCACTATGTGTGTAATTACAATAGCAGTGCACTATGTATGTATTTACAGTTAAAGTGCACTACGTGTGTAGTTACAGTCATAATGCACTATGTATGAAGAAACTCGGAGCTATAATATATCACATTAAGTATCCTGTTTTTTGTTTATTTTGTTCTTTATTTCTTTGTTATTTATAGCACTTTGTGTACTGTGTATTTTTCTAGCTAGTTTCACTGTGTGTGAGGTATTAACTGAAAATTGTCCACTTTTGTTAAGCATCTGTTGGCATACCTCTAAACCTGGAAACATCAGAAATCTGGACAAGACCCATGAAAAATAGGTACAAATCTGTACTCTAATTAACATATAATTTGCGTACATAATTATGTAACCCCACCCACTCCAGTGGAATTGTGGGATACCATATTTTCGTATGAAATGTTAAACAGTTATTTTAAAACTATCTTTTGCAATGCAGAAACAAGCCAGAGCTAAAAATGTGAAAAATGTAATCTACTGCAGTCGTAAATGGCTGTGAAATGGATGAGCACATTAACAGACTTTATTGGATATATTTTAACATATCTTAACTTCTCTGTTTCACATCACTTTACAAAAGTTCATCTTACCAATGTGTATGTGGAAAATGCAGAGAAATAACTAGCTGGTAATTCAGAGGTGAATTTGTACACAAATTAAAATAAATAAATGAGCTTTTCTGTTCAGAGGCACATTTTAGCCAAGGAAATAAACTGGCTACAGGGAAAAATTCTGCAAAGTTTCAATTGTAGTCATTAGTGCTGGCTGAAAAACACAATTTCCTTCATCGTTCTCTGTATTGCCAGCTTCAAAGTTTACCACTAGGTTCTGATTTTTCCCACCAGAGGGTAATGTAATATTGTTTCATTAGACACTGAGGAATCATATTGCCAGTCTGTATCATGTGGCAAAATTGCATGCTAGGGGTCAATATATGTACAGGGGAAGTACAAGGGTCTTAGAAATGAGGCTGAATTTATATATGCATGCTATGTGCTGTAGGGATTTAAGCTTAAAGAAACAGGCTTAACATGAAAACCCATTACAATCTAGTTTCAGCACAGTAGTGTATTGTAGTTAGACACTTTCTCCCAGCAGAACAAAATGACCTGAAGTATTCTTCCAGGTCAAGACTTCATGGCAATGGAGTGATTCTTGTTGCGTCTTATTCCATTTGTTTCCTTATGTTATAGTTCATGGAGACACTTTATGTAAAATAAGTTAGCTGCTGGCAGATAGAGAGAGCAACAAATAGTAGTGGAGTCTGAAGTTTGTAGAGCTCACACTAGGTAATCACACACACACACACACACACACACACACACACACACACACACACACACACACACAAAATAATTACCCAGCCAGATACAAATTAAAATACATTGAAACAACGAGCAGGGCGGAGCAGCACAGCTCAGATATACCAGCAGCTAAATAAAAATACACTGAAACGAGCAGCACAAAACCAGTAGCTAAATTAAGACATGGAAAAGCATGCCTCATTTAAAATAAATTAAAAAGTCTCAGGGCTCCAATAAAATAACAAATTGAAACGAGTAGCTACACTTGCCCAGCCGATACGAGCATTTAAAAGAAACTGCAGCAGCAAAAGAAATGAGCAGCACACCTCATTTAAAATAAACTGAAATGGCTCAGGTAAAATAAATTGAAACCAGCAGTAGACGCTAAGATAAAAAAATAAATTGAAATGAGCGAGAAGCACACCTCAACGGCTCACATAAAATACATTGAAACGAGCAGCACACAACCAGCAGCTAAAGACATTGAAAAGCGCACCTCATTTAAAGTAAATTGAAATGGCTCAGATAAAAAAAGTAAATTGAACCTAGCAGCAGCTACACTTGCCCAGCCGATACGAGAATTAAAACAAACTGCAGCAGCAAAAGAAATGAGCAGCACACATCATTTAAAATAAACTGAAATGGCTCAGGTCAGGGCTCAGATAAAATAAATTGAAGCTAGCATTACATGCAGCCTCAAGTACATACTCATGAGCAGCAGCAGGCAGCAAAACTGAAACGACCCACAGAGAGAAATGGCCAGGCAGCAAGTAAACTTCGTACACATAACGGCCCAACAATAGCAGGTAAAACGGTAATGCCCAAAGAGATAAGCTGAAATGTCTGAAGAACGAACAATGAATGTTCTTACCTGGAGGCTGGGACATGATGTGGGCGGACTCTGCAAAAGTTATACGCACATGATCCATCTCCCCCGCCATTGCTGTTCATATACTTCTATTCCCTCCAGTCCACCAGGCAGTTGCTGATGTCATCATGCAATCACCTGTAGGCTGGTGATGGGTGGTGATAGCCATAAATTTAAAGTGGAACTGTGCAAAATATTTAAAGTGCTAAACTGCTAGTTTCACTGTGTGTGAGGTATTAACTGAAAATTGTCCACTTTTGTTAAGCATCTGTTGGGTTGTTTATTTCTGATAACTTGTTGTAGTTAAACTCTTTTTTCTAGAGGCTTCTTTAGCTGTTTAAAACTTTCATTTAAAGGCTCACTGCTGCTTTTCAGCTGTGAGATACATTTCTGCAGTTTGTTTCCCCCCCTCCCTCCCTGTTGGTATATTGTTTTTATAGTTGGTGGCTTTGCAGTTACCCACCCCTAGTGTAAATTTGATCTGGGACCCTCCTCCCAGTCTAGTGTCATTACCACATTCTACCCAGTACAGGGAGAATATTTGAGAAGGTGAATCAGCTTAGCTTTCTCTCTTTCCTTTCTCTCTTTCCACTAAAAAAAAAAAAAAAAAAAAAAAAAAAAAAAAATTATCTGCTTTTACTGTATTTCTGTTTCTTCCTACTTTATTTTGCTTTTGCATCATCTTAAAAGTACTCAATTTTATTTATTACTGCTTGGTGTAACTCATTCTAAGCCTTTTAGTTTAAGCACTTGGGCTTTAGACCAGTTGTTTTACATTAGGAAGGTTTGTGGTCTGCAGTGTAGTGGCAGACCAGGTATCTTGCATCCTTCTAAGTTTGGAACTGCTGATTGATGGCTCAGTGTCTGTTATTCTAAAAGTGTATTAATTCTGGTTTAAGCACTTGGGCTTAAGGCCAGTTATTTTACATTAAGAGGGTTTGTGATCTGCACTCTTGTGGGAGGAGAGGCTGGACTCTGCCCTTCTGAGCTGGGAATTTCTGGTTAAAGGCTTATAGTGCCTACATATTTGAACTGCTTCTTAATGAAATTGGTACACCTTGTTTGTTGTAGCATAGACTAGATCCAGGCCTGCTGAATCTAGCTTTGTTTGTATGCTTGTTGTTTGTTTGCTTGTTATTTCCCCGAAAAGCTAATTCCACCTAAAACATGGCTTTTCAGCACTTCTGTGGATCCCTAGTGATATCTGCATTGCTTACTGTACTTATTTTATTGTTTCACTTGAAAGAAAGTTACTGTTTGTCGTTTTTGCATTTAAGTTACCTGTAACACATTGCATTTATGTTACCTGGCACTTGCTTACTAAAGCAATTATATAAGTCAGTACTAAAAAAATTGAAAGCACTACACCCTCACAAACTCCCCTTGAGTACCTTGTACCCCATTGGCCCTTTTTTTCAATTATAAAGGAATTCCCAATACTATTCTAGCATGTCCAAAGATCAGTTGTCAATCTCCTCTCCGATCCAGCTGGTGAATCTGGGAATCTTGAGGCAATGTTACAACTGCCTCATGTAAACAGACAACCCTCTCCTCCTCCCAACAAATTCCAACACATGTGAGAGATGCAACCATATAGCCAAACTGGAGGCTAAGCTCTCTCAACTCAGTACTGGTGTAACCAGTCAGGAGGAGAAGGAAACCACACTCACTACAATTCCTGTCTCACATAGACCTACCACGACAGCAAACCAAACACATAAACACACAAAAACATACTCGGAGGCTCTAAATAAAAATCTGCCTAAGCAGCAGAGACTTCCAAAGCAGACACCCAAGCAACCTCTACCCCAAAACAAAACACGTGCAACACATAGCTCACAAAGCCAGTGTGCCAAACAGTCACAGCCCTTAAGGCTAAACAACACACCTGATACACTTGTAATAGGTGACTCTATCGTCAGGCACACTGACGTTCCGCTCACCAGGCTGAACAAGGAGAAGGTCATGGTGAGCTGCCTGTGGGGTGCTAGGATCCGCCACATAACACAAGCACTCAGGTCACTCCAAGGCAAGTACAAATATGACTCAGTCATTGTCCATGCTGGTGTGAATGACCTGAGATGTACCTCCCTGGACTACATGAAAAGAGACATAGAGGAGCTCTCTGAGCATATAGCCCAGGCCGGTATGACCCTGACCTTGAGTAGCATCTTACCCTCACCAAGAATGATGCCACAATATGAAGACAAGATGATCAATTTCAACAATTGGCTTAAGTATTGGTGTCATTCAAAGGGGATCCAATGCCTGTCAGCCTGGGATGACATGCTCGACAAGCCACGATGCTTCGCTAGGGATGGCTTGCACCTGTCACCCCTGGGCTTTTGGATATTGGCAAAGGCTCTTGCTACCCGACAGTGCCTTTTTAAGGCAAGGCTCAAAAGACAAACCCACCTCCATAGGTATCACAAGGGATAAGAAACTAAGAGTAATGTTACTCAACGCCAGAAGTCTAAACCTCAAGATGCACGTACTCGAAACTCTCCTTAGCATGGAGAACATCGATATCTGTGCAGTAACAGAAACCTGGTTCAAGGCTCCCGAGAGCACCCTAGCACTACCAGGTTATACCTCATACCATGCTTTTTGACCCCCAAACTTGGACCGAACCACAAAAGGAGGGGGAGTATCAATATTCATCAAAGATACCCACACCTCCAGGTTGGTGGCACAGCACGAAGCATCAGAGATTATCCATGTGCAACTAACAGTGGGTAACACTGCCTTCCAGTTTATAGCCTGCTACAGACCACCCGCCCAAACCCAGGAACCCCACTCGGCCTTCCTGAAAACACTGGAAAATATGAAGGTCTCTCCAAACACCATTATATTGGGTGACTTCAACTACACAAACATAGACTGGGAGCATTACTCTAGCTACAACACCCTAGCTCAAAGGTTCCTTGAATTTATAAACTCAAATGCTATGGAACAGCTTGTTACCACTCCCACAAGAGGGCAAAACATACTGGACCTGATCATCACCAACATGGGGACTTTATGCTCCAGACCAGAAGTGTATCCCTCACTGGTAAGATCAGACCATAAACTAATCTCACTGGATATTCACATCCCGACCCCACCCCTACCCAGCAAACCACAGTGAAAAACTTTTCTAAAGCAAATTTCACACTCCTCAAAACTGAGGTGAAATCCTTCAAAGCCCCCGGGCCTGTGGAAAATATGGCCCAGACCGCAGAATCCTTTATAAATGCATTCTATGAACACCTTCAGGAATGCATGGATCATGCAATCCCAAATAAAACCAAGACCCAATCCTCCAAAGGCAGACATCCTGTCTGGTGGACCCCAGCCATAAACAAACTATACAATAGAAGAAGGAAGCTACTACATGGTAGAGCAAAAACCAAAAAGGGAAGGCATCTCTGATCAGTATTAGCAAAAAATTATGGGCACTCATAAAATCGTCTAAGGCCAGCTTCGAGAGAAAAATTGCATAGGACACTAATGATAATCACAAGGCTTTCTTTAGTTATGTTAGTAACTTGGGTGGGAATTCCCAGATATGCTCAGAATTAGTCCAAAATGACAAAAGATACACCGAACCAACAGACATTGCCAACATGCTAGCTGACAGGTTCAGTGTAAACCTCTCCCCCCCCTCCCCACCAAAAGGGCAAATATCTATCCCAGCAGAGTGCTGCCCCCCTGACATCTCAGATGCTCAGGTAAGAGCCGCCCTCTCCAAAGCAAAAAACACAGCATCAATGGGACCAGACGGTGTTCCGGGCTGTGTCCTACATGAACTGCAAGAAGAGCTAAACCCAAATATAAAACTACTGTTCAATCTCAGTCTTAATACAGGATATGTACCCAAAAAGTGGCGTACAGCAATAGTGGTCCCTCTCCACAAAGGTGGTGCCTCAACGGATCCTGGAAACTATCGCCCCATAAGCCTGACTAGCTTGGTGTGCAAAGCTATGGAAAGGATCATCATGGACCTCATAAATAAAGATACTGGTGACCTACAGACACTGGATCCTACCCAGTTCGGCTTTGTTAAGGGCAGATCCTGCCTCTTAAACCTGGTCGATTTCTTTGAAACAGTCACCAAGGCCATTGACTAGGGGAAGGTGGTCCACACAGCCTACCTGGACCTCGCAAAAGCCTTCGATACAATACCCCACTCGGGCATTATAGATAAGATCACCAGCTTAAATATAAACCCCTATGTCACTAGATGGGTTGCAAACTGGCTCAAGGACAGAGCCCACATGGTTAGAATTGCTGGAGCCATGTCAGACTCCAAACCAGTTACAAGTGGCGTCCCACAAGGCTCAGTCCTGGGACCTCTCTTGTTTGGTACATATTTCTCGGAGGTACAGGCCAACACGGAGGGACTGTGGCTGACCAAGTTCGCAGATGACTGCAAACTGGGCGCCATAATCGACTCTCCAGCTGACACAAGCATCCTCCAAAGGGGCCTCATAGAAACAGACAACTGGTGCCAGAGCCATGGCCTCAAGCTAAACGCCAAAAAGTGTATAGTCATCCCCTTTGGCAAAAACAAAGTGCCCACAAATTACCACATAGGTGGTAATCCATTAAGTACAGAAGAAGTAATTAGGGACCTGGGGACCCAAGTTAATAGCAATCTCTCATTTGACAACCACGTGGCCAAAGTGGTTAGAAAAACATTTTATATAGCCCACCTAATCATGAAGGGATTCACATCTAGATCAGGGGAGGTCATCGTGCCTCTTTACTCATCCCTCATCAGGCCGATAATTGAGTACAATGCCCCTTTTGGGATGTACCTTACCAGACACCTGCAGCAACTGTAAAGACCCCAGAAGTACCTCACCAAGAGGATCAAAGGGCTCAAGCAGATGCCATATGCTGCCCGGTTAAAGAAACTCCAGCTCTACTCAGTGGCATACCGGCTGCTCAGAGGCGATCTGTGCCTGATGTATAAAGCCATGTCCAACCTGGAATTAATGGACATGCTGCACCTCAGAAAATCCAAATCCCATTGAGCCATGCGCTCGAGAGACTTCAAACTCAGCACTGAAATAAATAGGACATGCTGGAGGGACAGATTCATAACCCAGAGGCTCCCTTCACTCTGGTATAAAATCCCAGTCCAGGTTAGACAGAGTCCCTCATTGACTCTCTTCAAGAGGAATCTTGATGAGTGGATGGGAGATCGTAGGTTTACCCCGGGTATCACTTCTGTGTCACTGTTAGACAGAGGCACAGTATACTAAGCTTGAAAAAGGGCATAGCAAAATTAATTTGAAATGGGTGGTGAAAGCCAAACACACTCTGGCTAGGCTTATAAATGCCCTAGGGCAGATAGCCTAGTATGAATCTATGAACCTATGTAGTTACAGTTGGAGTGCACTATGCTTGCAGTTATAGTCACATTGCACAATGTATGTAGTTACAGTCAAAGTGCACTATGTGTGCAGATACAGTCACAGCATACTCTGTGTGTAGTTACAGTTGCAGTACACGAAGTAGGTTGTTACAGTCACAGTGCACTATGTGTGTAGTTATAGTCACAGTTCACAATGATGTAGATAAACTCACAGTGCACTATGTGTGTAGTTTATTTTTATTTATTTATTTCATTTTTTTACCAAGTAATGTCTGACTGGGCACGAGGCCCATTTTCAGCAGAGGCCCGTGGAGAAAAGCTCCACACATACAAATAACGGTATTGAACAATCAAGATGAGTACATATTTATGTTATTAACAATGCACAAAGCAAAATTCACTATAGTAATTAACTAAATAACCATAATTAACAAATTTAACAAATAATGGCACAGTTTGAGATGAAATTAACAGCATGACTTAGAAGTGAGAACAGTGTAATACAGTTTGTCAAGAAAGAGCAATACAGTTATAAGACAAAGCAGTATTAGTGTTTGCAAAGCTAACTGAAATAGTGTTACAGTTATAGTTACAGCTGCAGTGCACTATGTATATAGTTACAGTTACAGGATGCTATGTATATAGTTACAGTCCCAGTGCACTCTGTGTGTAGTTACATTCACAGTGTAGTATGTATATTGTTACAGCTGCAGAGCACTATATATATATATATATATATATATATATATATATATATATATATATATATATATATATATATATATATATATATATATATATATATATATATATGTATATATATATGTATATATATATATATATATATATATATATATATATATATATATATATATATAGTGACAGTTGCAGTATACTATGTATGTAGTTACAGATGCAGTGCATTATGTACATATTTACAGTCACAGTGCACTGTGTGTAGTTACAGTCGCAGTGCATTATGTATGTAGTTACAAAGTATACTGTGTATATAGTTACAGTCACAGTGCACTATGCAAGTAGCTATAGTCATAGTACACAATGTGTCCAGTTGTAGTCACAGTGCACTATATGTGTAGTTACAGTTGCAGTGCAATATGTATGCAGTTAAAGTCATGGAGCACTGTGTATATAGTTACAATCTCAGTGTACTACATATGTAGTTATAGTTACAGTACACTGTGTGTGTAGTTCCAGTCACAGTGCACTATTTATTTTTATTTGTATTTATTTTACATTTGTTGACTGGGATAGTCCATCTGGATACATGTCCATTTTCAGCAGAGACCAGGGGAGAAAAGCTCCAAGGGTAAGCAGATACAGCATAACATAATACCAGCATTTCATATTACAAGCAGACTGTTTACAGTGATTACATAAGTAAGCAAGTTAAACAAGTTCCACAGGTTAGAGTTAATCCCGAGCGTAAATCAGGATTAAATTAAATTACACAGTAAACTGGTTAACAGATTTTTACACATTCTAGAGAGAGTTAGCCAGGCTTGATACATTGACATAGCCAGTTAAGTGCCAAATGTTGTTTGAGTCTAGTTTTAAATTGACCCAAGGTAGAAAGTAAGGTAATATCAGCTGGAAGAGAGTTCCAGGGTCTACTTACATAGTTTGCAAAGAGAGAGTCACCGGCTGTGTTATTAATTTTGCTAGTCTGAATTAGTAGTTTGTTAGAGGATATAAGCAGTCTAGGATTGTTATAGGGGCTGATAATATTTTTAAGTGCAGGAGTATTGTCCAGATTATACAGGATTTTATAGGCCATAATCAGTTGGTTATACTGGATTAGGCTGGGTAGCTCAAGCCACCCAAGCTGATTTAGATTGATGCAATGATGTGTCCTAAAAGGCAGCCCAGTGGCAAACCTGGCAATGTGGTTGCAGCATATTGAGAGTTTAAGGACAGTCTTGTTTAAATTTAAGAGTAAAGGGGATGCATACAGAGGGGTTGAAAGAAGGTGAGAGCGAGCTATGGCAATTTTAGCTGGAGGGGTTAGGAAGGCTTTTATTCTGTAAATTGACCCTAGTTTTTTATTGATGGTTTTAATAGTTTGGTTAACATGTAGGTTGAATTTTAGATTATTATCTATGATGACACCTAATAGTTTTGTAGAGGGGTCAGGGGAGATTATTGTACCATCATTTGAATTTATGGTAAAGGTGAAAGCGGTAGACCTACGTGTTGGTGAAAATAACAGCATTTTAGTTTTTTTGGGATTTAGCATCAGAAGACGTTCGAAAAGCCATTTTTCTATTGTATTAAAGGTGGTCTGGGTAGCTGACCATAACTCTAATGGAGATGTGGCTGAGCAAATCAGAGTAGAGTCATCAGCATATTGGATACAGCTGACTTTTGGGATGACAGTATAAAGGTCATTTATGAAGATGGAGAACAGCAAGGGCCCTAGTATAGAGCCTTGTGGTACTCCAAGGGTGTTAGGTAGAAGATTAGAGAGTTTGTTCTGCCAGAGGACAGCCTGCTGTCGACCATTCAGGTAGGACTGAAACCTTTGAAGGGCTCTAGTATCTAGACAGAATGTTTGCAGGGTGTGGATTTAAAGTTGGTGATCAACCATATTGAATGCCTTGGAAAGATCCAAGAAGAGGGCTGAGGATATATAATTATTGTTGCGATTATGGTTTATGGTGTTTGTAAAGGCTAAGAGGGCTGAAGTAGTGCTGTGATGAGGGTGGAAGCCATGCTGAACGTCTGCCATAAGGTGATTCTGGATTAGGTGGTGCATGAGTTGTCTATGAATACATTTTTCCATAATCTTTGCAAGTGGAGAGAGTATAGCTATTGACCTATAATTGGAGAATTCAGTAGAGCTGCCTCCTTTGTGAAGTGGGATTACATAGGATATTTTCCAGATGGTGGGAATTTTAGCTTCTACTATGGTTCAATTGATTAGTATTGAGATGGGGTAAGCAATAGCATCAGCTGATTACTGTAGGTACTCGGCAGGGAGTTGATCAGCAGAAAGTGTAGCGGGTTTTAATTTTTTGATCAGGGTACGGATAAGTGAAGTGATGACTGATTGGAAGCTGAACGCGAGTAGGTTTCTAGAGGTGGGACTTTCACGGCCAGGGGATCTAGGAGGTAGTTGGCTAGCTAGGGCTTGAATTGTTTTAGTAAAGAATCAGTTAAAACTGTCAGAAACATCTTCAGGGGTTTTATCAATAGTAGCATCAGGGATTGAGGTTGAAGTTTGTCCAGGATGTAGTAAATTATTTAAACCTGCCCAAAACTTCTGAGGGTTATTTTGATTTACTGTTTGTAAATTACAGTAGTATTGTTTTTTGTCTTGTAAAATGGATTTTTTAGTTTCGTTCCTGGATTGCCTGTATTTAATGTGATCTTAGGGGTCTTTAGAAGAACGCCACAAAGCCCATGCTTTGTTTCTAAGGGTAATTTTGAGTTTAGACTCTTTAGAAAGCCATGGCACAGTTTTTGCCTGTGTTCTCTTTGAACTAACAGGTGCATGCAAATCAAAGATCTCAAGGAATTTGTTGTTAAAGTATGCTGCTGCTTCCTCTAAGTGGAGGTGTTTTAGAATAGAACAATTACACGAGTTTAGTTCTTGTTATAATTTGGCAGGGCCAACGTTTTTATTGTTTCTAACCTTTCTGAGGAAGGGTTGTTGCGAATTAATGGCTTTGTGCTTAATTACATATGTGAGAAGGTGATCACTTAGGCCATCAGGGAGGGTACCAGAGGTGTACAGTTTGGGGTGACTATTTCTGAGTACCCAGTCAAGTATGTTTTCTTTTTCGTTGGGTTTACCTATCCTGGTAGGGGTGGATATGATTTGTGTAAATGCATGCAGGTTAATATGGGTGGTTGGGGATTCTGAGGAACAGGTGCCCCAGTCTATGTTAAAGTCCCCAAGTAGTAGGGTTTCTTAGGGGTAGTGACATGATAGCCAGTGGAGGATATCTTCAAGTGTAGATATATTGTTACCTGGGGGAATGTACATACAGATTATATTAATGCATTTATTTTTATTAAGTTCCAATTTGGTGGCAAGAATCTCTGAGTTATTACTCTGAGGTGGTTGTATTATATCTATGGTGACATTCAACTCAGATTTATGGATTACAGCTACCCCACCCCTCTTCCTGGAAGCACGATCCAGCCTGTGTATGTTGTACCCAGGTGGTAACACTTCATTGTCTGTAGTGTTAGGTTTTAACCAGGTTTCAGATAAACAGAGAATCTCAGAGGAGTGGACATACAGAAGTACATGCAATTCAGGCACCTTGTTATTAATGCTTCTAATATTGAGATGACAAAATAGGAGAGAGTTAGTTGGCCTATTAAGTGTAGGTTTGTAGCTTAAATTGCAAATAGAGGGGGTATGTGTATCTGAAGTGGGTGGGCCAGGGTTGGGGTGAATATCACCACCAAGTATTGGGTTAAGTCTATACTTGGTGATGAACTTCAGGAATTTGTTTATTAGTTTGTGGTAGTGTTTGGATCTAGGGCTAATGTGCCTGGGGTTGAGATGTTGATAGACTGAACAAGATGTTGGATAGGACCTTGTACTGTAAGTATGGTTGAAGGTATGACGATTTACAGCTGGGGTGATAGTATGGCCTTTCTGGACCTGAAATCCAGTGAGAAACTGGTTTTCATACAAGGTAAGGAGGTATGGTGCGAACAAGAGGGGTAGTAAAGAGGAGTATATCATTATTTGTGATTCAGCTAGTGAGTTATGGAACTGTTTTACCTGGTGATGCAACACCAGAAGATAGAGTGGTGAGGTAAAGGTACTGAAAGGGGGATGGGAGAATGCCAGATGAAAGTTAATAGGTGTGATTAAAATGTAGGTAGAAGAATGGAGATGGGAGGAATTATCCCAGATGAAAGTAGATAGGATCTAGAAAGTGGGGGAGTGGCTATAGTACTTTAAATTTAGAGGTACTAGGGGTGGGAAGGAATTGGGGGCAGGGAGGAGAGCAAAGAGAGCCTGAGCGTAGCGAGGTCGAACGTAGCGAGGCTATTGCAGTTTACAAGGTTTCCTAAGGTGTCCTAAAGCTATAAGCTAAGTATTATAGCTCTTAATGTAAGAGTCAGTTTACTTATGTTACAGGGGAAGGAGGCAAACACTCAAGTAGAAAAAAAAGAACCCTATGGCTGACCAAAATGGTGACCTGCTTAATTACACAGCACTGTAAGTGAGAGCTTAACAAATGCTTTTTGTGTGCAACCTCCTCTGCTTAAATTCAGAGAGAAACTGATTTTGTTATGGTGACCAATTGCTGTCCTGTAGACTCTGTTTTGTAGGAGTCCATGAATAGTAGTACTATGAATGTAGTTACAGATGCATTACACTATGTATATAATTACAGCTACAATATATGCGTGTAGTAACAGCCACAGTGCACTATGCATGTAGTTATGGTTACAGTGCACTATGAGTGTAGTTACAGTCACAGTGCACTATGTGTGTAGTTACAGTTGCAGCACATTATATATGTATTTACAATCACAATGCACTATGTATATAGTTTAGTAGCAGCACACTATGGATGTAGTTACAGTTGCAGTGCAATATGCATGTAATTATAGTCACAGTGCACTATGCGTGTAATTACAGTTGCAGTGCACTATATATGTATTTACAATATAGTGTACTATGTATGTAGTTTAGTTGTAGCACACCATATATGTAGTTACAGTTTCAGTGCACTATATATGTATTTACAATCACAGTGCACTATCTATATAGTTTAGTTGCATCACACCACATATGCAGTTACAGTTGGAGTGCACTATGGCTCCTTCTTGGCAACATATCCAATCAGTCAAGACAACCACTCACACACTCAAGCAGTGAATAACTTACTGTTACAGAGAAAATAAGTCACATGCTTCTGAAGTTATGATTCTGCAGAGTCTGGAAAACTTTAATTCCTCTATTTGTGGAGCTAATGCTTCACAGATTTGGCAGTTCATTATAGCTGAAAAAAGGTGACAATTTGCCAGTCAGGAATGTAATGTTTTTATGTCAAGAATGAGAATCTCAGAACATAATAACCTATATGAGACACATTTAATCAAGTACAGAGTCAGTGGCTCAACAGATGACTCATATGCCTTTGATGCTGGAAGATGAGAAAAATGTGGTTTCTTTTCCCAAACCATTGATACATTGCAGTACAGCATTAGGGTGCATTGCATTGTTGCCTGTGTTATCCTTCAGATGAGATAGTAAGCTGAGGCCCCCTCTGCCTGAGTTGCTGGCAACTCAGGTGGATTTAAAAAATTCCATAGCACTTATCAAAAGAAGTAGGGAAGTTTTATTTATGACATATCACAATAAAGTTTTTACATACACATTTCATATTATTTACCCTTTTCCTCATGTTAAACATCATAACATGTTTCTTATTTTTTAACACCAAAAACATTTTTTTTCTATTTTGTCTTACAATTCACCATCACCATCCCTTTCTCCAGAACCATAACCCTATCTTTATTAATACAAATGCGCAGTCATATAATTTGTTATGCAATAATTCTTCATACCTACATCACCATACATTCCATATTGCCCCCTCAAAATTCTAATTTTCCCTGTTTGTGTTATTATAACAACCTTATATTTCATGAAAACAGTAATATGCATATCTTTATTGATACTTTTCCCAAATCAATTACATCCTACTACATTGTATTAAGGCATGTGTTATTGCTCATCTGTATCACAATATTCCCAGCATTTCATTTTGCTTCTTATATCTCATTTGTCTCTTTACAGGTTGTTTTCCCAGCATTAATCTTCGCAGAAAATCATTTATTGCACCCATGTCTTTGAACCTTCCCTGTTTCTCTTTTATAAACATTTTTTTCTCTCTACTAAATGTTGCCAGGGTCAGAAATAATAAAAGTTCTCCATTACTGCATCATTCCAACATGTTCTTTTCATGCTTTGAACCCATATTTTCAATCTCTATAACACCTACCTCTCAACCTCTTAGTGCAAGAAATCTGGACAAAACCTGACAAAATGGGGGACAAATGCCCCAAAATAGAGACAGATTTTAAATATTGCTCTTAGAAAGTTGCTAAAGTAACAGGGCTTGTTTTAACATACATTTTCTAAAGGATTTGATGTCTGAAACTCCAGTGTATGTCATTTGTTTGTTGACTTCAATCCTCAGATCATCCTAGCGATTTGTCAAAAAATCACAAATTTTATGAGAAACAGACCAAAAATATGAGACAAAAATATAGACATTTTGATAAAATCAGGATGGTTGAGAGGTATGCCATAACATCATTTTATATATATATATATATATATATATATATATATATATATATATATATATATATTGTCGATTTCTTTACTTACAGTTACCTTGTTCCTTTCTCCTGCCTGAATACTTAACCACTGTGTCTTATAGTTATTCAATAAAATATCTCCTAATATATCTATTTTCCATTGTTTCATCTTCATCAGCATCCTGTGCAAACTTAAAGATGCTAAAACACGCACACATGCATGCACACGCATGTGCACACATGGATTGATTAAGCCCAGCCCACCCTCTTGTCTATTTATATATAATACTCCTCACTTAATTGTATTCGGGTTTTAATCCCTTTAAACCCCCCAAATGTTATCTCTAGTATCCTTTTTCTTTACAGGTGGGAAAGTCATATACTGCCTGCACATAATTCAAATTCCTGTGGGTCATTTATACCTTTTTATTTTAAAGTCATGTGAAAAACTTTCCATGTGATACTGCTGCCTCTAACTTCCATTAAAATCTCTTCTGACTGCTTCATTCTCACTTCCTGCAGCCCAAACCTCATACCCAATTTAATACCTAATTTACTTACCTATTTTTGTCATTCATTCAGACCATTTGCTTTTCTCTTAATTTTAATCCATCCTCCTTTAACATATCTTCCAGTACTCATATACTTTCTTTCATCTTTCCTTTACTCTCTGTAATAATCACTAAACTATTAGCATATACCAAAACTGGGGTTATGTATAGTCTTTGTACTATCCCTTAAATTGCCTCACTGGCTGCCCTACCACTCTCAATTACTACAACACTCATTGTTAAAGTAAATAATACTCAACTTAAAAGGACAATATTTCTTTACTCCTTTCTGCAGTTTCATTTTTTTCCTATCCATACATTTTCTATCAATCTGTGTAATGAATATTTGCATATTTTTTAAAAAAACTTGTATTACCTTGTCATTCAGATCATAGCTCTTTAACACCTCCCCCATCTCCTCATGCTTTTGATTGTCAAATGCTTTCTGGGCATTAAAAAATGCTATCTTCCCATCTCTTGCTTCTCTCAATATAAAATCCATCACTTCCTTTATTTTTAACAGCATGTCTTCAGTTTGTGTTTCCCCTAGTTGGATATATTCCACTGTATACTATTAATCCCATCACCTTAAATAACCTCACTTGTACAATTGTGTAAGAATTTTATAATCCATATTGTCTCCTGTTGGTAATAGTTTCTTCTCTCCTTTCCTCTTAAAAATAATTTTATAATACCCTCACATCCATCTTTACTTTCCACCATTCTCTTAGCCTTTCATTTAATATATTCACAACCAAATATTTTCCTCTTTCTCTAATTTGTTATAAAAATCATATCCTAAGCCATCTGGGCCTGGAAAGCTACCTGTTTAACTGAAATTAATATCCTGCCTATCTTTTCAACTGTTACCTCGTTCTCCAGTTCTTTATTTTCTTCTTTTGTTAATTCGCCACCTCCCTTTTATCCCTCATATATTTCCTTTGTGCACCTCTTCACCACTTCTAACATGCATTCCTGCCTCACGGCTATTTCTCCCTTTTTGTTCCGTGTGTTTTTCATTCTTCCTGCCTCATGTTATGCAATTTATACTAATATTTTTTTCTTTAACTACCCACCTCTGTGTTTAGATCAAGTCCCTTATATTTTCCTTATTTCTCTGATATATCTCCCCTTCTTTATGTAACCTAATTTCTACCTCATATCCCCTAAAATCCTTATAATCTTTAACTATTGCCTATCGTCATTTTTTTCATAAGTCACTTGTTTCCATTTCTGCATCATAAAAAAATTCCATATTTCTGCTTTAACATCATCACATTCTGTCCAGTTTCTACAAAATCACCTCATGCTTTCATCATTCTCCCAAAATCTACTTATATCTTCTTACTTTATATATGTCTACCATATTTTCTGATAATTTCTTAAACAATTTTCCTTCTATAAACTGGCTTTCTTTGTGTAATGTTTACTTATCCAAATTGTTACATCCCTACTCATTCCCATACGTTACAGGTGAAATCTACTGTTAATGTACACATTCACTGTCACATATATTTTTTAGAAGATGTCACTTTTTTAAATTTCTTTTCATAGATCAACCCTTCTCTCATCATTGCATAAGCATATACCACAGTTAGCCTGCACACCCCTCCTTTGCCTCACACATCTGCGACATGAACCCTACCTGGAATAACTCTTGCCATATCTAATAGTTTAAAGCTCCCTTCTTTCAACAGCACAATAATTTGTGAGTAGGTAGAATTATGTGAAACCCATACTACCCCATCAAAAGGCTTTAATTTGATCTTTTTTTTGTATGTAATACCAACCTCACGTCCTGCAAACACATATCTGCATTTATTTCCTTACACAGTTTAGACACTAACATTGTCTTATCTTAATTTCTCATACTGCTGATATTCACTGTCATGTTGGAAAACTTTTCCTTTCCATTTCTTTGCAGTTTTTGACTCACATAATTTCAACTTTCTTTTTTTTACTCTGCTTCCTATTGAAATCACCCTGCTTCTTACTCCATGCTATGCCCTCCTTCCTCTACATCCTGTTGAAACACTTCATATTTATTATGCATGTCATGGGTGCTCTCCCCTGCCATCTTCTCTACTTAACTTTCTTCACCCCCTCCTCCTTAGTCAGCCCATCACCTTCTTCTGCACCACCACTTAACACTTCTTGTTTATCTTTCTCATCATTCAGTTGCCTCTTCATCATTTTTACTCTGAATTACAATATTTATTTCTGCTCCTTTTTGTAAAATTACTTACAGCAATAATACAACTGGACAGTGAAACAAAAAAAAATGTCCCTTTCAGTACATTTTCTTCATTTTGCCCCAGAGATGTAACATATCACCATCTTTCCCTATTGACGTTAAACATTAGTAACATATAGAAAAATACAAGACTAGCCAAGGTCTTACAATTGTGTGAAATCAAACATTACTAACAGATGGCAACTTAAGGCACAATAAAATGTATTTGAGTCATGTTCTTGCATTTGTGTATGCAGTAAAATTTTAGTCAGATAATTTCCATTCCATCAGTCTAGATCTACAAGATATATGAATGAGTAAGCAAAACTAAAGTCAAGTACAGCACTAAAATAAATTATAATTTTGGATACATTTTCTTTTCAGACTTATATTCTTTACTGTGTCCAGTCGGTTTGCTGAAAAATTAAAAAAAAAAGTAGGAATATTGGAGACATAAGGCTGCCAATGGGAGAACAGGCTGCTCCACACACCTCACCTGAGAGCTTCTCACCTCAATCTAATACATCAATTTTTACAGCATTTTAGCAATGATTCTTTCCAACACAACTTTGGAATTGAAAGGTGGCAGAGCATGGTGAAAGGTAGAAAGAGAAAGCTATGTGGCATGGTTCTTCTGAGTTCTGTGTGGCTTCTGCTGGTTTCTACAATGGAAAAAAACAGAATAGGCTTCCAAGCATACAAGTGTTGTTTATGTGACTGTCTCATTTTGGTAGCATTTACATTGTGCTTTCTGGAAAGGTGGTTTCTCAATTCTGATCTGTTTTTATGGAGCATATGTCTGTTATTGGGTTAGGGATCCATGTTTAGTGCTATTTAATATAGTCCAGGGTACTCTTCCCAGGTAGTGGAAACTTTTCCCAAAAATAAAAGAAACAAAGAACCAATCTGGCAAACCAGCAAAAATAAACAATCAAAGCTGGAAGCAAAGTGTTCTGGGACTTCTTCAGATAACACTGCAACCAGAAATACACTAATTTATTCAAAACATTTCCAATCACATGTCTTTGCAGGCCAAATCAAAACCATTAACTTCTTCATCTTTTCCAGGTTAGGGGTTGACACAGCGGATCATCTGTCTGCTAATAATTGGCAGTGGAGTTTTACAGTGTCAAGTTGCCAGCCCAGCACCCACCTTCAGTGGAAGGCACACACATGCACGCACTCATGCCTAGGGCCAATTTAGTGTCCAATCCACCTACAGCATGTCTTTGATATGTGGGAGGAAACTGGAGCAAACCCACACAACCACAGGGAGGACATGCAGACTCCACAAAGAAGGCACCCCAGCTGTGGATCGAACTGGAGAACCTCTTGCTATGAGGTGACAATGCTAATCACTGCACCACCATGGCCACCCAAATCAAAACCACTAACTAATCAACTCATAATAACTTCAATAAGATAGACTTACTGCCCTATATTAAATACTTAAATAGATAACTATTTATAAACTTCACTTCCGGCTTTGGTTGTTTATATTAGTGTAAACTTTTCCCCAAATGATTGAATTGTTTGCCATGGAAGAGGTGTCCAGCACCCCAATGAAGCACCATTAATTCACCATTTGATCATAAAAAAACTACTTTACCACAAAATACATATATCATCAACTTATCCTTATTATTCCCAACAGATTCCTATCCCAACTCTCTTACTAACTATGCATTGTGCCAAATTTCCATCATCAACCTACACTTTTCTCCTCTTTTTTCCCACACAATTTGACTACCTTCTTGTATCCCCCTCTTTCCCTCTTTTTTCTTCTCACACTTCTATTCTCCATCTGTACTCACACTTTCTTCCCCTATTATACATACTTTATAATCCCCTTTTCTTCCTACCTATCCAATATAGTCACCCATCTTACAAAAGTTATCACTCAGTCTTACCCAAAGTCTATTCCTGACTGTAAATCACTATTCTGTATTATCAAATTATTTTTACTCTGGTGTTCTAAATTATAACTTTTATATTATAATGTTAATAACTGTTGCTTGCCTTTTTCATGTACTGGCTGAGCTTGAAAAAATTCCAGTAGGGTTAGCACTCTACCTTGATCAAGAAATGCAAATAAATAAATATCAACTTACTGGGAGGTTATAGTAGCCCTTCCAAGGATACTTCAGTAGCCCCTCATTATAAAGCCATTACACATGTTACTTTCTGTCATGATAGCAGGCCACAGGAGCCTACCCAGCAGTAGTCACCATTGGAGACATAAGGCTGCCAATGGGAGAGTATGCTGCTCCACACACCTCACCTGAGATCTTTTCACCTCATTCCAATATGTTGGTCTTTTTACAACATTTTGGCAATGATTTTTTTTCCAATACAACTTATTAGTCAAATTATTCCTTCCACTGATCTCAGCATAGTTTATAATTCTCACAAAACTGTATGATTCTTCAATATATCTAGCAATTTTTCATCTGTCAGTTAGCTATAAAAGTGTCAGACCAATAACCTACCAAATTTTATCATCTGTAAATTATTTTAATGAACTGCTAAGTGTAACATCTCCTTCAACAATATGCTAATAAGGTTGTGTACTGCCATCTCAGAAAGCATGTTTTGATCACAGTCTAATTCAGTTGATCTCCTTGGGGCTGTATTCCATGCTTTGTACTTTCAATAGTTCACCATTTGACCATAAAATTACCATTTCTCCATCAAAATATACATATCACAATTTTATCAACTTCCCTTTTGGGTATTTCAGTTATATCAATCATAGAGCGCTCACACGTGTTACTTTCCATCACCCCAGGAGGCCATATGAGCCCTCCTTTCAATATTTGCCATTCACATTTAAGAGGTACCAGACACTTTGCTCTTCCATCCCCCTTGCAGGCAGACACTTCACAGCTACATCACTGGGCAGTCACTGGCACTGTAGTCTGTTGCTAATGTTCTTGCAGGTGGACAATTCTGTTCCTCTCCATGTTCCACTTATTTGTTATCCTTCAGTGAATATACGGATTCAGTAATGGGTGAGAATGTTAATTTCTCTGACTCTGTTGACATATGGTCCCACATGCGCTATATCTTAGGTTGTAAAAAATGTTCCTGCATTACTTCCTGATTCTTGCCCTTTGATCATGAAGGAAAACTAGCATGTCTGCTTGCTGAATACCCAAACCCTTTCCTGAGGTCAGCTATCACTCAATTACCTGAGTTAAAGGAGATGCCTGGGGAATGTAAGCTGTTCTAAAATTTCTTGTCTCCAGTACACACCCCTACAAAATACACCAATACAAGATTCCATTTAAGTTTGACAAGTGTATATTGCACACACATTAACATATACAGTGATTATTGTACTAAGCAATCAAGTATATATAGAATTGCAGATCATTCCGAATTTACTACATACCATCTCATAGAATACCCAGCACTGTGCCCATCTTTCTTTCTTTCTTTCTTTCTTTCTTTCTTTCTTTCTTTCTGTTTTTGCAGTTGTCAGTAGAACTTTTCAAACCTCATCCTGTTTCTACCCCACTAATCTGTTTTATATTTTACTTCTGTATTTAGTCAGTGTTATATTTCTTTTACTTTTATGTATACCCCATTACAACATGTAACATTAGCTGGATGTGCAAGTTAAAAACATCTAAACCCACCTCTGTCGGGTGTTTTGTATCTGGCCCAAAATATTTCAAATCCTTTTTCCTTAAATCGTCACACCTCTATATTCTAAACCCTACCATTTCTGCTTCCATGTCTATTTTTCTAGTGATATAGGCATTTTGTTTGCCTTTGGCTCTATTTACACACCTCCATATCATTCATACTATGCTATTTGACCAAATGATTGTAATACATGGGCATTTACTTTTGTGGTGTTGCAACCTAAATTATTCTTCCTGATGGATCAGTAAGCCATTGTGACACCCTAGCTTCTTGTTTATGTCAACCTTCAGTGACAGTAGTTGGTACCACTGGGTTTTCACCTTTCTAGGAACTATTCTCATCTGCAGGCTACATGAACAAATGTATCTTTTCCTTCATGCTCAGTAGATGTGAATAACCCCAAGTATCGAAATGACTATGCTCCATGCACAGACATACAAAACAACAAAATGAACTACCCCACAGTATTAATGTTATCATAATACTCTCTAACCTTCACTTGCTTCTGCCTGACATGCACAGAACCCTTTTCTTCTTTGTTTTATTTTTTAATGTACTGAATGAACATCCTAGAGGTCCATCTGACCACCCAATAATGCTTTCCTCCACCAAATGCTACTCTGGCCAATTCCATGGTACCCTCTATTTAAAATGGGTGAGTTGTTATCAGTTCAGGTTAATGACTGAATGTTGTAAAGCCTTCTTCAATGCTACCTTGAAGTTCTACAGCTGTATAACTCTCCCATTACTAGCTGTTCTCCAAAGCCTTAATTGTTTTTATTCTTATTTTTTACTCATCTTTGAATTGAAGACCCATGTCACAAGGTAATTCAATGCTAACCTGTGCCTCCCATGAATGATCTGCTGCCCTTTCCAGTTGAACTGCCTTGCATACCTCCAGCCAAACTACAACTTGGGCTGTGAGAAGGAAATGCGCTCTATCCCTAGTTCAATAGCTAAAAGGCACCTGCACCTAGGACACTTAGAAACTCCTTTCCTAACATGCACTATGATATAAAAACATAGGCAGCTCAGCTAGCATCACATAAGACTGGTAATTCATTTAAGCTTTGCGAAAGCTATTTAAGATGGCAGGAAACAAGTCCTGGTCCATTGGTTCCCACTGACCTGCCTTATGTGCCTGAAGACTGGTCCACCCTTTTAACCTCTTACTCACTGTGCAGTGCTTAGTACAAACACTCAGTCCCTTGACAAAGCTTAGCAATTCTAAAGCCCCCTAACAGCAATACCTGCATCCCTTTTTTGCCACCTAAGGGCTAATTAGTTATGTACTACCACAAGCAATAACTATTGCTGGTAGACTGTATGGTAACCACAAATCAAATCAACACTAAACAAGTCTCATTATATGACTTTCAAATATGTGGGGACCAATAACCCATTATCAGATATGCAGCTCATAGTCTCCAGTCTCAATACCTTCACAAACATCATTATTTATAGTAAATACACCCCTGAAGAAAATAAATAAAACCTGTTTAATTATAAATGGGAGAGATTGCCAACAATTACATGAAACTATGCTGGCAAATATCTCCCAGAAAAGAAATAATTCAGTTTATGTCCAGAAAAGAAACAATTCAGTCAATGTCCGTATAGCATCAATTGTCTCAGGAAGTTACAGGGTAGGCATTCCTGGAAACACACACCCCGACAGTACTTCTGTTAGAAAAATATGTATTAGTAAGCACTCGAGGTTTAAAAGGGTTAATACATTTATTCTGTTCACACTGCATGAATCTGCACAGCTACTAGAGACATTCCAATCCTGCTTATGTCATGAAAATATGCACAGCTATGATCTGCTTATGCCATGGAAATTAACAAGAAGCATTTAATTTCTGCTAATGTCATGAAAATAATAATAAGTGTTTCTACTAGTGTCATGAGACTTAACAAAGAGTTATTGATTTTCTGCTTATGCCAAGAGAAAGTACACAGCTGCTGAAGCTATTGATAATGAAAACAAAGGCTGCTTGAAAGTATAAACCGTAGTCAGCATTACTTGTACCTAAGCTAGAAATGTACCTTGAATCTAGGCAAAATGTAACACATATATATTAGAACTGCACAAATGAAGAATTGAATAGATTGTGGTAGGCTAAAAATAAGCCCCAAGGCCAGGTTGTTTTTCTCAAATGTTTTTGTAAATCAACAATAATCCAGTCATGTCAGCAGGAAATCTAAGTAACATTTTCTATGTAACACATAGTGAGTTTTAAAACTGAACATGTCAGCAGGAAATCTAAGTAACATTTTCTGTAGAGTAATACAGAAAGCTGTGTCTAACTATGTCAACAATAGAATAGTAACATTTCATAGAACTGTATAAAAACAGCATACTGCTCACTAGTAATTGAGACAAATCCTGTATCTGCATGCTTTGTCTCCTTGCTGTAAGTAATAAAGGGTGCCATACTTGAACCTTATATGAATTGGTCTTTGAAGTTTTTTCCTTTGACAGATTGGTCCTTCGGACTGGAACCCTCTCTTCACCTCGGATCAGACAGGCCAGGTGGTTGAAACCGTACGGGGAAGAAACCAAATTGGTTCTTCTTATATGAAAAGCCCTCTGACTGAATTGTCATGCAAAAGAGGCCAGCCACTTTCTGATCTGTGACTGAAGGATGGGTCTCCGAATTGGTGATCAATCATGTGGGCTCAGGTAAGGTGAAACTACTTTTTTCTGTTTTCTGTTTTAGATCAGGGACTAGATTTGTATTGTTTTTGTCAAGACTGTATTTTCCAAGTCAGGGACAGAAAAGATTACTGTCTTGTCATAGATCAGGAGAAACAGAATAAGTAGGCAGTCATTCTGAAGAGACTATAACAAAATCTGTGGTACCACTTTAAAAATAAGAGAAGTTACGTAACGATCAAAAGGGTAGAACAAAATGGGTAATAATTGCACAAAAAGACCCCAAAATCCGCCGTTAACAGAAGATGCAAAATACATGCAGTCGCAGCGTGCCAACAAAATTAAATATTATTCAAAATGGGTTAATAAATATGAATTCAATGGAAAATTAGAAACAATCCTCGCTTATCAAACCTGTCAAACAGCTCAAAACTGATTCCAAAGGTCAGGTAAAAAAGCAACACAAATTAGGAATTCCTCAGGCACACAGGTGGATTGAGGAAGTAAACTGTAGGGAACAAAAGAACAACAATTCAAAAACAATGTTTTTAGATATGGAGGACAATAACTTAGTAATAGCATTGGCCCCTCCACCTCCCTTACCAGAATATGAAGCAAGTGAACAGGTTAGTCCACCCCCACGATATCCTGTTGTCACTGAAAATAGAGACATTGTGAAAATACAACCGTATATTAGAGATCCCATCGGGATCAGGTCTCGAACAAGGGCAGGTAACTCAAATGAAGGCATTGAATTATATCAAATGGTTAAAAATTCACGATCTATGAATGAAGAAGAAATATGCGCACTCATAGAAGTACCCAATCCTCAGGCAGGACAGGACAATCAGGACCCAACTATTTTAGTGTATAGAACTTGGACTCTGGAAGATATCCGGAAAGCCACTGAGGGAATTCCCCATCCAAAAGTTAATTTTAGAAAATTCTCAGAAGATTTACAAGGAATGAGGCTGAGTTATAACTTAAATGGAGAAGAGGTAGAAAAAGTAGTTAGACACATTGTGGGGCCAGATTGGCACATGATTAGTGGCAACTGGTATCCCCGTGACACTGCACAAAGACCCCTCCCACATAGCAGCGCAGAATTAGACAACAGAGTAAAAGGTCTTACAGACCGCATCTCTGAAAAATGGAAGCCTAGGGAAGACTGGACTTGCATTAATCAATGCATCCAACAAGAAGGTAAAACTATTGACCGGTATTATGCCAGACTATTAGAATGTTTTAATAACCACTGTGGAATGCAGGTTCCTGAAGATCAAACACAAGATTCCCCATATGAACAGCAGTTAAAGAATGCATTTTTAAAAGGCAGTATTGCATCCATAAGCAGTTTTATTACAAAACACATGGTAGACCATTGTTCAAGCAGGTTACAGTCATTACTTGAATATGCTAGGCATGCCGAAAGGTATTTTAATAGCAAAAAGAAAAAGAAAGCTCAAGTATTTTCTGTAGAAGATGGAGCAGAAGTTTATGTAGTACAGTCCGGGAAAAAGGGCAAGAAACATGCACAGGGAAACAAACAATCTGATAAATGATCAGAGGACTTTGAAGGGCGAAAGAAAAGGGGTGAATGTTTCAAATGTGGTAAAAAGGGACATTTGGCAAAGGATTGCAGGAAAAATAAGAAGGCAACCACGGAAGACAAGGAGGGTGAGGAGTGACTATTGGTCAGGAATCACTAGAAGGGGATAGCAGAGAATGGACAAATGTGAATGTGATAGAGTGAGTAGAGGATGTGACAGAAGAAATAGAGGAAGTGCAAGAAGTTAATGACAGTGAAGAAAATGAAATATTAGACCTAACTTTATTGAGCTTGGAGCTCTATTTAGCAGACATGAAACCAGAAGTTACACTCTTGGTAGAAGGGAGGGAAGTCAAATTCTTGTGTGACTCAGGGGCGTCACGAACCCTGATACATACCTCCAAACTGCCATAAAACACAGAGTCACCTGATTACATACTGGTAAAAGCAGCTAATGGACAGCTGTATTGGGAGCCCCTCTCCCGTAATATTGCAATAACTGATCCGGTTTCAGGATTGACTCAGAAAAGCAAAATTGTTGTTTCTGCAAAATGCCCAGTAAACCTCTTGGGCAGAGACCTCATGCAGCTATTTGGTATAGCAGTAGGCCCAAACATGCAGGGTATGGAAGCACAGCGACAAATTGATACCTTTGCAGTGCAATCGGAGGGTAAAATGTTTTATTGGTACAGCCAAGACTTGGTTACGACTGGTCCAGGGACTGTGACCAAAGAATTAATGAATGTAGCCATCAGCAAGTTACCCTCTCTTGACATTGATAAGCAACACCTGTTGCACTGTACCCTGTATTATTGTAACACACCAGGACCTGATAAGGAATATGAGCAAGAATTGTTTAAAAATCATGCAAACAGATTGATATTAGGTAATCTGTACTGGGACACAGAAGGGAACAGTGTAGCCAGCTGTTCATTGCCCCAGGAGTTCTTTACACTTTATAAATCTAATCGATTACCACATGTTAGCTTAACCAAGAACAAAAATATAGAATGGGCAGACCTAGGAGAAAAAGTCACAAGATGGGAGAAACAGACAGAATTAGAACTGTCAGAGCAGGGAATACAAATACAGAAGTTGAACTGGATAACTCAGACCAACCCAGCTGTGCACTTGCAGTCTAGCAAGGACAGCTGATTAGCACTCCTATTAAAGGAGGAAGAGAATGCCTTACAGAATATACCAGAGACTCTCTGGTCAACAGGAAAGTCAGATGTAGGACTTAGTCGTACAGCAAGACCAGTTACTATCACGCCAAAGTCAGCATTCAGACCACAAAAAAGACAGTATCCCTTAAGAAAAGATGCAGAGGCAGGATAAAGCCTATTATAGCAGCCTTACTTAAAGGGGGAATACTGGTAGAATCTCCTGATTCAACATGTAACACACCCTTATTTCCAGTTAAAAAAGCAAATGGAGAATGGCGTATGGTCCAAGATTTACAAGCTGTAAATGACGCAGTAATACCAAGGGCACCTACGGTGCCAGACCCACACACCCTGTTGAATGATTTAAAACCTCAGCAGAAGTATTTTTCTGTGGTAGACATTAGCAATGCATTATTTTCGATACCAATACACCCTGACAGCCAGTATTGGTTTGCATTCACATTTCAGGGGAAAAGGTATACATATATACTGCTCAGACAAGCTCCACGTGGGTTTACAGAGTGGTCCTAGCAGCAGGGAACTCAGAAAAGCGACTACCTTCTGGATTTAAGTATCTTTGCTTTTTTTTCACTTGAAATAGCTTCTGTAGCTTACCTTGAACTAGCCTGAACTGTTATTTAACTGATTGCTGCATTATTTTAAAATCTGCACTTAAAGTTACATTTTAGTCGAATTTGATCGAAAGTTTGCTTGTTTGTTTGTTTAATTTAACTGTGGAGGCTGCCCACTAAAGTGTGCTAGCCTGTGTATCTAAGTTATCACTGTTTCTGCATTTTCTGTGTGTTTCTACCAAAAAAACAAAAAAACAAAAAAATAATCCTTGTTTTTCCGCCTTCCTCGACTAGTTTAGACCAGTTTACAGGCATTGCTGTATTTTGGGCTGTGGTGTAGTTCCTGTGTTGTCCATTACCTTACTTGGATAGAAGGAAGTTTCTTTGCTCACCAGTGGGAGTGGGGAGCCTTGAGCAGCCTACCTGTCCTTGGGGGAAGTGACCTTAGCACAAGAAGCTGTAGTAATTGGTTGTTTGGGACCATTTCCAGCTCTTTTGTAGTTCACTGTTTAAAATCCGCCTCTTTTTCTGGCTATACTGCTCAGACAAGCTCCATGTGGGTTTACAGAGTGGTCCTAGCAGCAGAGAACTCAGAAAAGCGACTACCTTCTGGATTTAAGTATCTTTGCTTTTTTTTCACTTGAAATAGCTTCTGTAGCTTACCTTGAACTAGCCTGAACTGTTATTTAACTGATTTCTGCATTATTTTAAAATCTGCGCTTAAAGTTACATTTTAGTCAAATTTGATCGAAAGTTTGCTTGTTTGTTTGTTTAATTTAACTGTGGAGGCTGCCCACTAAAGTGTGCTGGCCTGTGTAACTAAGTTATCACTGTTTCTGCATTTTCTGTGTGTTTCTACCAAAAAAACAAAAAAATAATCCTTGTTTTCCCCTTCCTCGACTAGTTTAGACCAGTTTACAGGCATTGCTGTATTCTGGGCTGTGGTGTAGTTCCTGTGTTGTCCATTACCTTACTTGGATAAAAGGAAGTTTCTTTGCTCACCAGCGGAAGTGGGGAGCCTTGAGCAGCCTACCTGTCCTTGGGGGAAGTGACCTCAGCACAAGAAGCTGTAGTAATTGGTTGTTTGGGACCATTTCCAGCTCTTTTGTAGTTCACTGTTTAAAATCCGCCTCTGGGTGTTTTTTTCTGGCTATACTGCTCAGACAAGCTCCACGTGGGTTTACAGAGTGGTCCTAGCAGCAGGGAACTCAGAAAAGCGACTACCTTCTGGATTTAAGTATCTTTGTTTTTCACTTGAAATAGCTTCTGTAGCTTACCTTGAACTAGCCTGAACTGTTATTTAACTGATTGCTGCATTATTTTAAAATCTGCACTTAAAGTTACATTTTAGTCGAATTTGATCGAAAGTTTGCTTGTTTGTTTGTTTAATTTAACTGTGGAGGCTGCCCACTAAAGTGTGCTAGCCTGTGTAACTAAGTTATCACTGTTTCTGCATTTTCTGTGTGTTTCTACCAAAAACAAAAAATAAAAAATAATCCTTGTTTTCCCTTCCTCGACTAGTTTAGACCAGTTTACAGGCATTGCTGTATTCTGGGCTGTGGTGTAGTTCCTGTGTTGTCCATTACCTTACTTGGATAGAAGGAAGTTTCTTTGCTCACCAGTGGGAGTGGGGAGCCTTGAGCAGCCTACCTGTCCTTGGGGGAAGTGACCTCAGCACAAGAAGCTGTAGTAATTGGTTGTTTGGGACCATTTCCAGCTCTTTTGTAGTTCACTGTTTAAAATCCATGTTTGCATAGCACAGTGCCGGTTAAACAAGGTTAAAACTTTTCTGGCTCCGCCAAGTCTGTTCTTCAAATTTCCCTTAAGGAAGCTCTACTCTTAGTATAACCAGACTACTCACTGTATTATAAGCCTAGCACTTGTTCTCAATACTTCTCTACTAAGTAAGCACTCTCGTACTAAGTAAAGCACTACATCTACTTACCACCCCTGTGAATACCCACTTCCCTTAAAGGTATACCACTCCCTTATACTGTTCTAGCATGTCGAGTGGTAGATTACTGGCGTCGTCTCCAGTTCAGCTGGTCAATCTGGGCATCTTGAGACAATGCTACAATTGTCTCATGTACACAGACAACCCTCTCCTCCTCCCAACAAACACAAATACATGTGAGAGATGCAACTATATAGCCAAACTGGAGGCTGAACTCTCTCAACTCAGGGCTGGCATGACCAGACAGGAGGAGATGGCAACCACACACACAACAATCCCAGTCCCACATAGACCTACCACAACTGCAAACCAAACACATAAAAACACAAAGACATACTCGAGGCTCTAATAAAAACTTACCAAAACAACAGAGGCTCCCAAAGCAGACATCCAAAAATCCACCACCTCAAAACAAAACACATGCAACACATACTTCAATAAATCAGTGTGTCGACCAATCGCAGCCCTTAAGGCCAAACACCTTGCCTGATACACTAGTAATAGGTGACTCCATAGTCAGACACACTGATGTCCCACTGACCAGGCTGAACAAGGAGAAGGTGACTGTGAGCTGTCTATCGGGAGCTAGGATCCACCACATAACACACGCACTCAGGTCACTCCAAAGCAAGTACAAATATGACTCCGTCATTGTCCATGCTGGTGTGAATGACCTGAGACGCTCCCTGGACTACATGAAAAGAGACATAGAGGAGCTCTCCAATTATGTAGCCCAGGCTGGTATGACCCTGACCCTGAGCAGCATCTTGCCCTCACCATGAATGATACCACAATACAAAGGCAAGATGATCAGCTTTAACAATTGTCTCAAGTACTGGTGTCATTCTAAGGGGATCCAATGTCTGTCTGCCTGGGATGATATGTTGGACAAGCCACGCTAACGAGGGATGGCTTACACCTGTCACCACTGGGCTTCCGGATATTGGCTAAGGCTCATGCCACCCCCATAGTGCCTTTTTTAGGCAAGGCTCAAAAGACAAACCCACCTCCTTAGAAAACAAAAATGGAAAAAAACTAAGGGTAATGCTGCTCAATGCCAGAAGTCTAAATCTCAAGATGCAGGCACTTGATGCACTCCTCAGCATGGAGAACATCGACGTCTGTGCAGTAACTGAAACCTGGTTCAAGGCTCCTGAGAGCACCCCAGCACTACCAGGCTATACCTCGTATCATGCTTTTCAAAACCCAGGCCGAACCACAAAGGGAGTGTCCATATTCATAAAGGACACCCACACCTCCAGGTTAGTAGCAACACATGAAGCATCAGAGACCATACAGGTGCAACTAACCATAGGCAAAACTGCTATACAACTGGTAGCATGTTGCAGACCACCCTCCCAATCTCAAGAACCCCACTCAGCCTTCCTGAAGACATTGGAGGATATGAATGTATCACAAAATACCATCATACTGGGAGACTTCAACTACCCAAACATAGATTGGGTACATTATTCTAGCCCTAATACCCTAGCCCAAAGGTTCCTGGAATTCATAAATTCAAATGCACTGGAACAACTAGTCACCTCTCCCACTGGGGGAGATAATATACTAGACCTGATCATCACAAACATGGGGACAAAATGCTCCACACCGGAAGTATACCCCTCACTAGTGAGATCTGACCACAAACTAATCACCCTGGATATACATATCCCACCTCCACCCCCAGCACAAAAGACCACAGTGAAAAACTTCTCAAAAGCAGACTTCACTCTTCTTAAGACTGAGATGGTATCTTTTAAGCCCACTGTGCCAGTGGATACCATATCCCACAATGTTGAATCCTTCACAAATGCTTTCTATGGACATCTCCAAGAATGCATGGATCATGCAATCCCAAACAAATCCAAGTCCCTCTCCATCAAATGTAAGCATCCTGTCTGGTGGACCTCAGCCATAAACAAATTGTATAACAAAAGAAGGAAGCTACTGCACGTCAGAGCAAAATCCCATGAAGGGAAGACATCTCTGATCAACATTAGCAGAAAACTACGTTCTCTCATAAAAACATCCAAGGCAAACTTTGAGAGAAAATTCGCTAAGGACAATAAAGATAACCACAAAGCCTTCTTCAGCTATGTTAGAAACCTGGGCGGAAACCCTCAGATATGCTCAGAGTTGGTTCACAACAACAAAAATACACTGAACCCACAGATATTGCTAACATTCTGGCTGACAGGTTCAGTGCAAATTTCTCGCCTCCTTCACCCCCAAAAGAAGAAATACTTATCCCAGCTGAATGTAATCTCCCTGTCATCTCAGATGTCCAAGTGAGAACCGCCCTAAACAAAGCAAAAAACACAGCATCAGTGGGACCTGACGGTATCCCGTTACGTGAACTCCAAGAGGAGCTAAACCCACACATAAAAATGCTATTTAACCTTAGCCTTACTTTGGGATATGTACCTGAACACTGGGTACAGCAACAGTGGTCCCACTCCACAAGGGGGATGCCTCTACAGACCCTGGAAACTACCGCCCCATAAGCTTGACTAGCCTGGTCTGCAAAGCTATGGAAAGAATCATTATGGAACTCATAAACGGAGACATAGGGGACCTACAGACGCTTGACCCCACCCAGTTCGGCTTTGTAAAGGGCAGATCCTGCCTTTTAAACCTGGTTGACTTTTTAGAAACAGTCACTAGAGCCGTTGATGAGGCAAAGCAGTCCATACAGCATACCTGGACTTGGCTAAGGCCTTCGACACAATACCCCACTCACGCATCATAGATAAGCTAAACAGCTTAAAAGTAAACCCTTATGTCACTAGATGGGTTGCAAACTGGCTAAAGGACAGAACCCATAAAGTTAAAATCGCTGGAGCAATGTCAGACTCAAAGCCAGTCACAAGTTCGGCATTTATTTCTCAGATGTTAAAGCAAACATGGGAGGGCTGTGGCTGACAAAGTTCGCAGATGACTGCAAACTAGGCGCCATAGTCGATACACCAGCAGATACACACATCCTACAAAAAGGCCTCACTGAAATGGACAACTGGTGCCGTAGTCATGGCCTTAAACTAAATGCCAAAAAATGTATAGTCATCCCTTTTGGAAAAAACAAAGTACCCACAAATTATCACATAGACAGCAACCCACTGAGTACAGAAAAAATAATCAGAGACCTAGGGATCCAAGTAGACAGAGACCTCTCATTTGACACCCACGTTGCCAAAGTGGTTAGAAAAACATTCTACCTTTCACACCTCATCATGAAGGGTTTCACATCCAGATCCAAGGATGTCATTGTACCCCTATATTCCTCCCTCATCAGACCCATGATTGAGTACAATGCCCCATTTGGTATGTACCTCACCCGGCACTTGCAACAGCTGGAGAGACCACAAAAGTACCTCACCAAAAGGATCAAGGGTCTCCAACATATGTCTTATTCTGCCAGACTAAAGAAACTTCAGCTCTATTCAGTAGCATACCGCCTGCTCAGAGGTGATCTCTGCCTGACGTACAAGGCCATGTCCAATCAGGATCTGATGGACATGCTCCACCTCAAAAAATCCAAATCCATCAGGACCACAAGAGCTAAAGACTTAAACCTCGGCACAAGTATGAATAGGACATGCTGGAGGGATAGATTCATAACCCAGAGGCTTCCCATGCTTTGGAACAGGATCCCAGTTCGTGTTAGGCAGACCTCCTCACTGACTCTCTTCAAGAGAAATCTTGATGAGTGGATGGGAGATCGTAAGTTTACCCCAGGGGTCACATCTGTGTCACTGCTAGACAGGGGCACAGTAAACTAATTCTATTATATAAGGGGACCTTCACTGTGTCACTACTAGACAGAGGCACAGTATTCTAGATTTATTCTGTACATTTGTGTACCACATCATGGGGTGGCAAAAGCCACATCACTATGGCTAGGCTTACAAATGCCCCAGGGCAGATAGACTAGTACTATACTATGAAACTATGAAACTATACTCGACTACCACAGGGGTATTGTGAAAGTCCAACAATATTCTCACAAGAAATGGCAAGCAACTTGGTGGGATTTACCCCACCAAGAGGCAGTCAGATTTTACTTTTTGTTGATGACATCTTGCCGGCGGCCCCCACCCAGCAAGATTGTGGAGAAGATACCATAGCGCTATTACGATTTTTAGCCGCTGAAGTACATAAGGTAAACAAAAATAAACTGCAGCTTTGAAAAAAACAAGTCAAATACCTAGGATATGTAATATCCAAAGAAGGTAGAACACTAGATGAGGACAGAAAAGTAGCAATTTTGCAAGCAGCAAAACCCACTATCAAGAAGGAAATTATGTCCTTCCTCGGTACAATTAATTTTTGCCGGAGCTGGATTCCAAACTATGCCTTGGAATCTGCACCTCTGACTGACCTGATATATAAAAAGCCTATGGCAGCACAGGATTTGTTACAATGGACACCAGAGACAGAATCTGCTTTCTGCAAATTGAAACAGTTAATAGCATCCTCATTAGTTCTAGGATTACCAAACTACCATAAGCGTTTTTTCCAAACTGTAGGTTGTAAGCAAGGATATATGACATCAGTGTTAACACAACAGCATGGGGACAAGCAATGCCCCATTGCTTACTATTCATCACAACTAGACCCAGTGGCACGGTCGTTACCCCACTGGGTACAAGCTGTAGTTGCAGCTGCAATGGCAGTACAGGCTTCGGCCTCAGTAGTTTTATTCCACCCTCTCACTTTGAGAGTGCCTCATGCAGTCACGATTATTTTACTGCAAGATAAGGTAGCATATCTTTCCCCTGCTAGGCATCTTTCTTGTATGACCATATTGTTGAGCCAACCTCATATGACAATTGAACGATGCATGACTTTGAACCCTTCTACCTTGCTTCCAACCCCTGCAGATGGCACACCACACCACTGCCTGCAGGTAATTGAGCAAAAGACACTACCTAGAAAAGATCTCACAGATATCCCCTTGGATGATGCCGAGGTGACATACTACGTGGATGGTTCGTGCAAAAGGGGTCCTGCGGGACAGAACCTAGTAGGATATGCAGTAGTTTCTGACACTGAGATTATAGAAGCAAAACCTTTGCCACACAACTTATCTGCACAGGCAGCAGAATTGATTGCCTTGACACAGGCATGTATCTTAGCAAAGGGTAAATGTGTAAACATTTTTACTGACAGCCAGTATGCTTTTTGTACTGTACATGTTTTTGCGCAACAGTGGAAAAACCAAGGAATGATAACATCTACTGGCAAACCTATCAATCATGCACAGTTTATTTTAGATCTTTTAGAATCTATTCAGTTACCTCAGAAAGTAGCTACTTGTAAATGCACAGCTCACACCAAGCAACAAGATAGGATTTCAAAAGGTAATGCGAGAGCGGATACAGCTGCAAAACAAGCAGCTTCTGAAGTACTTTTTTTAAATTAGGAACTACAACCCTCTGAGATTTTAGACCTAGAAATGTTAAGAACAATGCAGACACTCACTACGCAAGCTGAAAAACAAAGATGGGTAAAACGAGGAGCAATTCTCGAAAAGGGGGCTGTACATCTCTAAAGAAGGGAAACCGATACTATCATCTAATTTGTTTAGATATACAGCTTTGTTGAGCCATGGGCAGTGCCATGTCTCAACAGGGGGATGGTAAAGCTGGTGAACCAGGTGTTCACAACGTATGGATTTACAAACTACTCTAAAAAATTTTGTTTGATGTGCCAAATTTGTAACAAACATCATGCACAAGGGGAGTTAAAACCCAAGCAAGGGAGTTTCCCTACACCACCATATCCATTTCACACTATCTGTATGGATTTCATAGAATTAAACAAATGTGAAAATAAGAAGTATTGTCTTGTCATTGTAGATATGTTTTCCAGATGGGTGGAAGCCTTTCCAACCAAAAATCCAGATGCAGCTACGGTGGCAAAAATACTTGTCAAAGAAATCATCCCTGGATTCGGCATTCCGGAAAGGATCTACAGTGACAATGGTACACACTTTGTAAACCAAACCATACAGCAGTTAAGTAAGCATTTTGGTATTTCTTTAAAAAATCATTGTGCATACCATCCTCAATCTGCAGGGCTAGTTGAGAGACATAATGGAATATTAAAGAATAAATTAAGAAAGTTAATAGCTGAGACAGGGAAGAACTGGATATATTGTTTGCCCCTGGCACTATTGAGCATGAGAACTGTTCCAACTGCAAAAGGATTGACTCCTTTTGAAAAACTATTTAGAGGGGCTTATTATACACCCTAGTGGAAACTTCTCATGCCCTCAGACCAGGAGGCTGATCTTACACTAGCTGAATATATGAGAAATTTGTTGAATTCTAAACATCTGTTGCAGTCAAATTCTGTTTCAGATAAAGAACAAACCGAAACATCGGAAGTGGCAGTGATCCCAGGGGACTGGGTGTGGGTGAAGAATATAAAAAAGAAAAACTGGTCATCACCAAGGTGGGAAGGTCCATACCAGGTGCTTCTTTCAACACCCACTGCAGTCAAAATTGCAGAGCGGGCTTCGTGGATCCATCTGACACACTGCAAACTAGTTAAGAACTTTGATCTGGACAAAAATCTTACTTCTCCATCGGGGCCCTCAGCACAAAGTCTGGCTACAAAGGGGGGTCAGATCAATAGGACTGATCCGTCTCATCCCCAGTGAAGAAACCATCAGTGCTGAAGGTCCTATTAGGGCAGAGAGTAAGATCACATGTCAAAAGCAAAAATGATAGAATCCAGAAAAATCCAAATAAAACCACTCGGAAGAGTCAGAGAAAACAGGAATGCAGAACAACCATTTCCTCAGAAGTATTGCATAATCATCCTGTTGACTGTACTAGTGACAATAATCTTTTTGTTGTGGCCATTCCTTTTCCCAGCCACACAAACTGAACTGAATAAATGTGGAGAGTTGCACATAGAGTGGCACCCAAACTTCAACACTTACCAGGCAATCAAATATGTGTATGCTGAGACCTTCAATGTTTCGAATTGCTGGATTTGCACAGCTTTGCCAACAGCATGGGGGGGGGGGGTTATTGTTAACTTCAGTCCCCCTAGGAGCCAACAAGACCTGGGAAAATTTAGTCTATGATATATCAGATGTTACATCACAAGATAAAGTAGCATTGCACTTGTCTGTTCGACAGAAGGGGACTGTGTGTTTTTACAAAAATGATACAGTTCAGGTGAGTTGGAGCAATTGCAATGTGACTGTCCCCTATAGATGCTACAATAAAACTGACAGCACAGGTTCCTGTTGCAACACAAGCTATGATTCATTTTTTGAACTGATGCATAGGACAACTGATGAAGTAAAACGTAATGCTGATATTTATAAACAACTAATTATAGTTGACAAAAAATGTTTCATCCAGAGCCAGGACATAGTAAAGTTACTACCAAAGTAGAAGACTGTTATTTTGTATGTGGTAGGAAAGCATACAAGTGGTTACCTGAGAATTGGTCTGGCAGTTGTTATTTGGGGTACCTGGTTCCGGCCATATGACACACAGCAGTTTTACCTCAGGGGAAAATTCGGAATGTTCGACTAGAAATCAAGAAGCCTGTCAATCCAGTGGGGCAGATCAATGCGGGCTGGAAAAACCATCATGCTGTGAGCCTAGGGCAAAATTGACTGTCGCATATGGACTTGGGTGATACCATCATCTCGTGGGCAGGTGTATTGCCAGCATATGGAGCAACAAAATCAATCTGGGAACTGAGAAAACTGTCTAAACTTCTCAAAATAATGAGCAATGCAACCTTTTCCGCTCTAGAATTGGTGACTGATGAACTGTCTGCCATGAGAACTGTAGCACTTCAAAACCGCATGGCTCTTGACTTCACCCTAGTGGCGATAGGAGGTACTTGTGCTTTAATCCAGGAGGAGTGCTGTTCGTATATTCCTGACTACAAACACGAGATAGACAATCACCTTGAGGTAATTCAGCAAGTGTCTGCTATGACCAAGCCAGGACCAAATTCATTGACAGACTTTTTCCAGAGATTGTTTGGGGGGTGGGGCAGTATCCTGATGAACATCCTGATTGCCATCTGTGTAGGAATGATCCTACTGGTGGTATGTGTTTGCTGCTGCATCCCCTGCATGAAAAGACTGATTAAAGACTTTATAGACATGTCAGTTTCAGAAACTTTATACCAAGGTGCTGAACTCGAGTAATTGTTGAAAAACTGAAAATGATTTCATAAGTTTAAACTGAATGACTCTCTTAACTGCAAATCCTGAGTCGGAAGAGGTTAGGGGAAGAAAAAAACTGTTTATGCTTATTTTGAAAGTAGAATAAAAGTATTAAAAGGGGGGAAATGTTAGAAAAATATGTATTAGTAAGCATTCAAGGTTTAAAAGCATTAATACATTTATTCTGTTCACACTGCATGAATCTGCACAGCTACTAGAGACATTCCAATCCTGCTTATGCCATGAAAATATGCGCAGCTATGATCTGCTTATGCCATGGAAATTAACAAACAGCATATCATTTCTGCTAATGTCATGAAAATAATAAGAAGTGTTTCTACTAGTGTCATGAGACTTAACAAAGAGTTATTGATTTTCTGCTTATGCCATGAAAAAGTACACAGCTGCTGAAGCTATTGATAATGAAAACAAAGGCTGCTTGAAAGTATAAACCGTAGTCAGCATTACTTGTACCTAAGCTAGAAATGTACCTTGAATCTAGGCAAAATGTAACACATATATATTAGAACTGCACAACTGAAGAATTGAATAGATTGTGGTAGGCTAAAAATAAGCCCCAAGGCCAGGTTATTTTTCTCAAATGTTTTTGTAAATCAACAATAATCCAGTCATGTCAGCAGGAAATCTAAGTAACATTTTCTATGTAACACATAGTGAGTTTTAAATCTGAACATGTCAGCAGGAAATCTAAGTAACATTTTCTGTAGAGTAATACAGAAAGCTGTGTCTAACTACATCAACAATAGAATAGTAACATTTCATAGAACTGTATAAAAACAGCATACTGCTCACTAGTAATTCAGACAAATCCTGTATCTGCATGCTTTGTCTCCTTGCTGCAAGTAATAAAGGGTGCCATACTTGAACCTTACGTGAATTGGTCTTTGAAGTTTTTTCCTTTGACAACTTCATAATGAATGATGGCCACAAATGGTGGTGAACAGTTATGAAGGCACTATTTATTAAAACAAAAAATTGATAAGCACTTTTGTTAAGAACTTTCTCAACTACATCAGAGAAGAACAAATCCATAAGATCAGCTATAATTACATTCTATCAAGGCATTAATCATAGTATAGACCAATCCCACACCAGCCTGTTAGAAGGACCTCCCTAGCTCATGAATATTAACAAATAAATAGCAGAGCAACCTTTTACATACAAAATATAATATAAATATAAATATTAAATAAATATCATACATCTAAAAGATGAATGGTGCATAAATATAAAAATTATCAACAAATAAGATATTATATTCATATTTTAATTTCTATTATTATTTTTTCACCTCTCCATCACCTTTAGTTTTAAAAGACATGCAATGGAGAGGAAATCATTCAAGCCTGGCCACTGCCCAGCATTAAGGTGAACCTGCCAAAGTAATTACTTCTTTTCCAAAAGCAAGCCCCACTGGCCACCCATTTTATCTAATTCAACAGTGTCCACAATAAAAAATTAAAAGAGTGGTCTGTTTTTTCTGTGCAGTGTTTACTCAGAGCATTTGTGGGTTTACCAAGCCTGATATCCCTCAAGTGCTCATAAATTCTATTCTTGAATTTCCTCAAAGTCTTTTCAATATATAAACATTCACATAAATTACACAATGCACAATAGACCACTCTCTCATTGTGGCAATACACCTTCTTATTCACCTGTATTCTAAAACCATTCACTACAAATTCATTACCTTCCATTACATAACTACACTGGGCACAAGATCCACATTTTTTCATTGAACCTTGCTGCAGAACATTTCTGTCAGATTCTAGGATACATTTTAAAATGTTCCCTCTCTTAAAAACAATATTCGGTTTAGTCCCTACACACTCCCTGATGTCCCTATCATTAAGCAATATGGGTCAATTTTTAAATAAAATATCCAAAATATTCTTGCTGTTGCTGTTAAAGATAGTGATAAAAACACATTCAAATTTTTGATTATGTTCTGTAATGGAGGGAGCCAAATTATTATCTCCACCTTCCCTGTTATCCAAGCACCCATCAATGGAATGCATGTCTTGATCATTAATCACTGCCTGGTCACCCACCAAAGGTCTAAAAATACCTCTTTCTCTTTTATTCACTACCTCAATCATGACTTCATTTAAAAGCCATACTGGGTAACCTCTTTTTAGGAACATAGCTTTCAGATGGTCGCACTCATCTAGAAAACTATCGAACAGGATAACCATCTAGGCTGCCCTTAAAAATTGGCCTTTCACTACACCTCTTTTTTGTTTAAAAGGGTAGGCACTATCAAAATGCAAGACACTGTTCAAATAGGTTTCTTTCTTGTGAATTTGAGCTACAAAGGCCTTTAAGTGAACATCTTTTTTTAAGTAGAACATCCAGGTATGCTATTTTTTCATTATTAACATCATACATAAACTTCAAAATGGTAGTTGTATCATTAATATAGTCTAGGAAGGGTGAAATCTCATCTTCTGGACCATTCCAACAGATGAAGATATCATCAAAAAAACATGTATAAAGTGTGCCGAACTTAAACCATGGAGAATTCCTTAAGAATCTCCTCTCCCATTCTAACATAATTATGTTAGTGCACAAACCACCACACACTGACCCTATTGCCACACCTTCTACTTGTAAAAATAACTCATTATCAAGCAGGATAAAATTATTGGAGAGTACCAGCTCTAACAAGGTCTCATAGGTATTAACCAGCATCTGGGGAAGACCCTTACCTACCAAAAAATCACAAAACCATTCTATGCCTATAGCATGCCAGATTATCGTGTATAAATCTCTAACATCAACTGTAATAAAATTAACTGTTTCATTAAATTCCAACATGTTAATCTTTTTCAAAAAATCCCATGAGTCCTTACATAACAAGGGTTCATGCTGAACTAAATTATTCAATCTAATATCCAAGAACATATCTATAGTGTGAGTAATTGAACCCCTAGCATCGACTATGGGTCGCATGAGTGGTTGCTCCAAATCATTATGTATCTTGTGTAACCCAAAAATTACAGGAATCCTAGGCTGTGTTATACTTAAAAAGTTGAATTCATCCAGAGAGAGACTACCCTCAATGAACAAATCCTGGAAAACCCTTCTAACTTTCTTATATGCACCATTCAATTCGTTAGAGGAGGATTGCATATAAGCTTTACCAGCAAGCAAGCCCTTCATTTTATTATTATAATCCAAAACATTCATCATAACAATTCCACCCCCCTTATCCTGTTTCATTCTCTGGAGATTCTTGTTATCAGATAGCAACCTTAACTTATTTATCTCATCTTGTTTCAAATTCCATTTTTTCTTCTTTATCAGGTTAACATTCTGGATATGTAATTCACAAATGTTTTCAAAAAGTTGTAATGAAGGATGGATAGGGGGTTAAAGGTACTAGATACCTTTATAGGGTCCATAGTTGACCTATAATACTTAAATAACACATTAAAATTCAATTTTATGGTGTATAATTTCAAGTCCAATAACGCTGTCTCAATATTAATACTTTTATCTGGGACAAATGTCAACCCCTGAGCAAAAGTGTCACAATCTGCATTATTTCTTTTATACTCAGACTTATCAAGTTCAATTTTATTTAATTTCTGATTTTTGATAGTACTGACTTGCTGTTCAATACTTCTAAATATGTGCACATACTCAAAGTTATTAACAGAATGTGCAGCATTAGAGGTCAATACATTATCAAGTTCTGTAGCTTCCTGTGTTAAACTTTGAATAGTCTTGTCATTATGCCTAATTACCAGTTCCATGTATTCAAAACCATGCTGATTGAATAAATAAAACAGTTCTTTATGGAATGCAGAATTACTAATCAGGCCTGTTGGAAACCGCCACAGGCAGAGACCTTTAGGGACACTCTTTTGTTTTAAACACAAATTGTCAAGTTTCAATTTCTTAATTTTTAACAACAACCTATCAGATTTCACAAGGTTGTCATTGTAAGAAGAAACACTTATATTCCTTTGGGAAAACAAACTCGGAGCTGCAGATAGCCAAGCATCAAAAAGGGGAACTTCTGAATGAGCCGTTGTTCCTTCAGTCATGGTTTGAGACCATCCATCATCATTACCATGCATATTCAGGTCGGTATTGTTGTTAAGAAAACCCCTAGCTCCATTTTCACTTCCATTAAATGGAGCAGGCTCCAACAGTTATGAAGACACTATTAATTAAAACAACAAATTGATAAGCGCTTTTGTCAAGAACTTTCTCAACTTCATCAGATAAGAACAAATCCATAAGACCAGCTATAAATACATTCTATCAAGACATCAATCATAGTACAGACCAATCCCACACCAGCCTTTCACCATTTGTGGTCATCATTCATTACAAAGTACTGTTCGGGTGTGTGTTTCCAGGAGTGCCTACCCTGTGGTTTTATCAGTTTGCTTATTCTTCATGTTTTCGAGTTGTCTCAGAAAATTCTCTACTTCATCCATCTCAAAGAGCTCCCCTCCAGAAAGCTGGCATGACTTACTAATTATCCAGATAAAATAATATTTTCCTGTTGAGTGGTAATACTCTGTAAAGCATTTTCACTACCCAAATGAGCACTGACTCCAAAACATAATATTCTACTCAATTTCTAACTGTCTCCATTCCTATTAACACTGATACATGGGTCTGTAGCTTTAAGTCATCTTCTACAGTTGTTGACATTATTACTCTGTGATGCTTTTGGTGCTCTCTACAAGTCAGCTTTAATCTGGTAAATGTCTAATCTGGTATGAGCACCTTCTGAGCAATATTCAGCATTCTTGGTAAATCTACAGGTCAGCTTTAAACTGGTAAATGTCTAGTCTGGTGTAAGCACCTTGTGAGCAATATTCAGCATTCCTAGTAAATGTACAAGTCATCTTTAATGTAGTAAATGTCTAGTCTGGTCTCTGCTGTGAGCACCTTGTGAACAATATTCAGCATTCCAGTAAAGCAAGTTAAAAATCACCAAAGGACAGATAGCTCTTTCTTAGTAACTTCCTTATTGCAATAATTCCAGATTTAATAAGCATCATTACATTAAAAAAGTTATAAATGCAGAGCATCTCCATTCTTTGTTGATTTTTTTTAAATTTGGACTTTTGTTTTCACCATCCTGAAAAAAATGTTTTTAATTAATCCTAGCTATGCTATTGTTTTATACATATATATATATATATATATATATATATATATATATATATATATATAAACAGCTGCTTTCTTTCTGATTTTCTTGATGCTGACTGAGCTGGAAGAAGAGGTGAGGGAAAGAGAAAGAAGGAGAAGAAGGAGGGAAGGAGTTGGGCGAATGTAATCAAGATTACCAAGTAATCATTCCATGACGTTTCACACCCACCCGCATTCCCCACTTGGGCACTTAATTCCTTGCTTATGACAGACATATTCTCAGTATTCTAAAGATGAAAAACCCTAGCCATATTTGACACCTAGGGATTACTGTCTCTTCTAAAATTGTTTGCCCCTGTTGCATTATATCACCACCATACCTGATTTTTCTAATGGATATTAATGTTCTGATCCCAGCACAGTTATCTAACCCAAACCTGTTTATACTTATACTCGCCATGAAGCATTAGAAGTAGTTAGTGCAAAATAATGGCAATATTAATAGAATTTAATTGCACAGTTATAAAAGTAACATCATACATATGCTGACAATGTACTGTATTACAACCCAACACTTTAGTCTTACATTCCATCTCAATAGAGGTCTGTATCTATGGCTCCTTCTAAGCTGCCAAATCTGCAGCATATGGTCATCATTTCAATAATTATCCTTGGTCCTCTTATTACATTATTAGCAGTAGTAATATTAAAAGTAGCAGTAAAGAATTTGAATATTGTAGAATATATCAAAGGTGATACTAAAACAAAGGCAAATAAATAAATCAATAGACCACTCATCTGAGATCCTGGATTTTTCAGCATATGTTGTTGTTCTTATTAATTTGAATATTATACTACCATTGCTTGCAATGTAAGAAACTCTTTGGCACATGTTTACACTATATAAAAAACAATAAACATTAACTGGAAACTCACTAATCACCAAAAATTCTGCACATTCTGATGTACCCTATAGATTTTCCTGTACTTTTTATTTATTTAATAGCTTAATGCCAAAGTAGCATCCTACCTTATCCAATTTATAACAATTTCTCCTATTTCCTATTTCTATATAGTCCCTCATTACTATACAAAATCTGAATATTATATGTTCATAGTTTAGTACTAAGCTAACTGCCCTTGCAAACCATTTTAAGCCTAGCCAATTATCCCTTGTGAGACTCAAACCCTGCATCTTGTGTTTGTAAGGCAAACACCTTAGCCATTAAGCCACCCTCCCAACCATCAAAAAGGTGCTTCTTACCCTGCTTGTGCTTACTGTATGTGCTTGACCCTCAGTGATATACATTTTAGCAAACAGCCTTTCTGTCTTAAAGCTTTATTTCTTTATATTGTTAACATGTTCATTAAAAATTAAATTATTTGATAACAAATTCATTAAATTTATGGATTCCTTAACTTGCACCATAGTAGATCCATCTAGTATTAGTGGACATTATATTACATTTTTGCAAAGAACATTATCTGACACTACTTTACTACTGAAAGATAGTCCAATTTTCTCAGCCCAAATAATCCGATCATTAGCATAATTATTAATAGTGGGGCAGTCATTATGACATACAGCAATAAAGCCAATATTGCAGTTGTTGGCAAACTTGTTTAACCAATAGCTCTTATTAGTTGGAAAAAAGCCATAATTAAATTAAAACGAAAAATTGTGAGAGTAAACATCTAGCAACAGCTTCCCTATCCAGGGGGTTGACGGCAGCGTGATCTCTTATGATGCCAACAGCTGGCTACAAACTGATTGCTATCAGTTGCAAATTGAGCTGACGGAGAGAGCTTCCTAAAAATCCTCCCCTTAGGCAATTCTGTAATTGAATTCAATACAACTTTTCTAAATATCCTAAATAGCCTTGCACCTCCTAGAAGGAAGAGACTGAAAGCAGATAATGCAATCTGGCTATCCAAAAGAATAGAAAGTTAATGCAGGATAGAGGAAAAAACACGGAAAGAATACCAAACATATAAAGCACCTCGATATCTTGAAAACTTCAGAATAATTTGCAACCATACTAAAAAGAAAGTAAATGATGAGAAAGTAATACATTTCAAAATAATACTGAACACGACCCTAAAAAAGTTTGTACATCCATTAAAGAAATCTTATATTTGGACTAAAAATTTAACCCAAACCCCTCACCAGATAACTCCCCACTAAAAACTGCAATGCTGTTCATCTCTTTATTTTATAGATAGTACAACATCTCTAACCAAGGATTCCTCAAAGTCTAATTCCAACCCTGCCCAACAGTGACATATTACCACATCCACTTTCACCATCAAACCTGTGCCCACATCCTATGTAAAACTACTGTTAAACAAACTTAAAATGTACTCTTCTTCAGCTGATGACCTTCCAAGAGAATACCTAAAAATACCAGAAAATAGCATTGCCTATCCTATCTCAATCCTCATAAATAGGTCAGTCTGGGAATCTCATGTTCCCTCTATCTGGAAAAAGTCACACATTATCTCTCTATACAAAGGAGGAAATTCAACAGACATTAATAACTTTAGACCTATAGAAATTTTATCTCCCCCAATAAAATTCATGAAAAATGTATTCAAAAACAATTGCTAGACTCTGTCCTGCAGGAAGAACTCCTGTCCCCTACACAACATGACTTCCGTCTTTCCCATAGAAGTAGTATTGCATTTCTCACCTACATAGATACTTTCAATAAAGGTAGAGATAATGGCAAACTATTTTCTTCCTTACTTCTAGACTTGTCTGAAGCCTTCAACACAGTTTGTCACAGCAAACTTTTACTTCAAATGTCCTCACTAGTTCTCTCTCAGCCCACCCTTCTGTGGTTCAAAAGCTGTCTGTCCAATAAGTATCAGTCAGTAAAATGGTACTCCATGCTCTCTCCTTACCTCCCAGTCACCAGAGGTGTACCACAATGCTATAACCTTTGTCACCTCCTCTATAACATTTTCACCAACACCATCTATACATCCACCCAACAGGCCACCCTAGTACAATACACAGATGATTGCACTCTCATCTGCACATCTGACAACATGGTACACCTTCAAAAAATTACTCAGAAAGTTTTAACAGCCACTGAAACATAGCTTTGTAACTCACAACTCATGTTCAACCCCAAAAAAGATCAAACTACTACTACTTTTTCCCCAAATCCCTCTCTCAAGAAAAAGCAAATTTAGAGTCCTCTCTCTTGATAATACAACCATTGAAGTAAGTTCTCATAGCAAACTATTATGGGTAATAATAAATAATAACCTTACATTCAACCTGCATATACAAAATTGCATAAGGAAAACGTATCAAATACTAGGGATGCTTTACAAAGCCAAACACTTTCTCAACAACGCAACAAAAACTGCACTTGCCACTACTTACCTCCTGCCCACTCTTCTTTATGGTGCTCCCATCCTTACTAACCTCCAGGCTTCACAAAAATTAAAACTTGAACAATGCTATGACAAAGTTGTTAAATTTGCAGCACGAACCCCTTTCAGAACCCACCACTGTATAGCACTAAAAAGCCTTAATTGGTTAGAGCTGCCATATCAACTAAGATATTCACAACTTCTTACCACCTATAAAATTATGCTGGATCCATCTGCCTGTCCAACACTAAACAACATTCTGCACATCTATGTTCCCATTCAGTCACTGCGGTCCAATGATCAAAAACTCATGTCTGTCTATTGCCTGTACTTGTACAAGGTTGCTAAGGCCTGGAACTCCTTTCCTGTATCCATCAGGTCTATATCCTCCCTCCCATCTTTCAAAACCACTCTGAAAGACTTCTTAGCTAAAATCTGGCTTTGTTCTTGCTCAAAACCAGGATAAACTACATTCCTAAATGTAAGTACCTTTTCATTCCTTATAGATCCTTACTCTTCCTTCTACACTTACTTCCTTACTGCTCTCTAATTCTCTTCATATATCATATGCCTGTTTTCCTTGACTCAGGATTGTACTTCCTATTTGTATTAGACTAAGTTACCTTTACTTTCTCTACAAACTGTCTAAAGTTTCTCTAAACATTAAATGATTGCCATATACCTTGCATTGATTTTTAACCAATGTGTTTATACTATGTCTAATTTGTTATACTTATTTAAACTGCAAATCATTTTGTTTTATGTTTGAATATTGTAAAATTGTTGTTCTTATAATGTTTTGTAATAATTTGGCGCTTTTCTCCTCAGGCCTCTACTGAAGATGGACTTCTACCCAATTGGATTTTCCCAATAATGAAATGTCAATAAATAAATAAATACATAAAGAGACTTAGGAGTGTAACAGGCAACAAATGCTGGGATGTTCATACCGATAAAACAGAGTTATAACATTTTGCTGCCAACACTATGACCCCCAGCAAAATTGCATGGAATCCATTGTGGCTAATACTGTGGAAAAAAGGTATCAAGCAGCCAGAAAGTGACTCTAGATCAACAAAAAGTCATCCTCTTTTTATAGCTACTGGGGGGGGGGGGGGTCCTAGGCCTTCACTTAGCTCTTACTACAACACACAACAAAAATTGGCAGACAAGGGATTGTGCATATAAATAAAAGAAAGGAATAGAAAACCAAGTGGGTGAGAATGGATGGAGTGATGTTTTGATGGCTAGTTAGTAGTAGGGACAACAAGTAATAAAATGCAACATATGCTATACCCCACATTTTTTTATTTGTTATGCCATATCCTCTTTTTTTATTTACAAACCAAATCCCAGGAGCACTGTCTGGTTAAGTGACTTGCTCTGAGTTATACACTATGCAAATAGAACTAGAATGAATCAACCACCCACCTACCCTCACCTTCAGAAAGTATCCCCTTAAAAGCTTAGAGCATTAACAAGCTCCACTACCAGACCTTGAATAATATAATTTTCTGTTAAACCACTGAGTATTATTGTCATCCAGTAATGCCAGTCATTTGTGTTTCTTAGTTACAATTCTTCAGAAAATGTATGTTGATGCAAAAAAAAAAAAAAAAAAGCACAGGGTTTGACTCCTTCAATTTCTCTACTATGTGACTTTAAGCAAGTCACTCTGACAGTGCTTTTGGATCACCCTGAAAAAGGGCATTTTTTTCCAGTGAGTTTATCCATTCATCCATCCATGCTCAACCCCTTTTCTGGTTAATAAACAGATAAAAGCAAATAATGTTTAAAATGTGGCCCTAATTATTGTTGGCTTTGTCCAGAGTTATTGAGCGAACAAATTCAAATGTATTTTTGTTCATTTCTTGTAAAATGTGTGGCTTTCTGGTAAACTGTTATAGATTGCTATCATTAAATAATGACAGCTTTGTGAGTTTCAGACTTTGTATCCATCAGAAAATGCTTGCTAATGCAAAGTTTGTTATTCTTGCAACTTTCTAATTACATTGTGAGAAACATTTAAATATGTTTCTGAATTCTAGGTCTTTGTTTATTATTCTTGAAAAAAAAGTTGAGCAACAGAAAGGAGTTGCAATGGGTTCCACTGTATGCTTCTGACAGCTATAGTAAGAGACATTTCTGGCCCATTATTTCTGAATGTGTTCATTCACTTGATCTCAGGCAGATATCTGAGATGTACAGCCATACAATGGGCTATAACAGTGTGTGTGTGTGTGTGTGTGTGTGTGTGTGTGTGTGTGTGTGTGTGTGTGTGTGTGTGTGTGTGTTTGTAAATACTTGCTTCCTGTGTTCGACAGTAGTTATGTTATAAAGGAAGGAATTGTAGTACACAGGAGTGTCACCATATGAGCCACAATCTTTGGGTATGATCCTTGGTTTCTTGTTTTGATGACTGTTGGCAGCATGTTTATTATTGGACAACATAAGGTCTACAGGTTTAGTGCTACTATTTTAAAAATGAATGCATTTTAAATGTAGCTGTTTTTGCATGAATGAGGTTGTGAAGTATAATTAATTTGTCTGCAAACATCAGTCTGATACTTAGTTCAGATCAATAAGGCTGTGAGCTATTAACTCACTAAATCCGAGTGACACCTCCAAGTGCATCTGCCGTTAAATCCTACTGATGCCTCTAGGCATCAAATATTGCTTGTTCAAATTTGCATCAATAATTCCAAAACCATGCTATGTACAAGGTTTTAAAAGATTTCATCTTAAAGCTTACACAATGGCAAACTCAACTGCATTAATATTTGACCTCCGTCTAGTGCAGGTAAATGGATATTAATTGTATTTCTGATATTAATTTATATAGATATAATTTTCACATTTTTCTAAATATCTTAACAACCAAATAAGATAGTCAGAATAACTTAGCCTCATACAAAAGATCTCATCCAGATGAATAAAATGCTGGTGACAGTATGTGTGCAACTTGAGTGGATGCTGAGATATTGTAAGTTGTCTACAAAGTATTATAAATGTATTAGTTATTGTGTTTTCTGTGACTTATAAAATTCAGTTTAAGACCAAGAACCTAAAGAATATTAACACCATAAAAATCATTTGTGCTGAAGAGTTTGCCATTTATACTTATTTCATAACTCCTGTGGTTCCAGAAATATGAACATTTGTTTGAAATGTGGACATAATTTGATTCTATCAAAAGACTGAAGCTCCACCCATTGGAAGTTACATTGCAAACTTCCTGTGCTCCATTGAAGTGAATGAGTTAAGGATCTTCCTGTGTAGTGAAGCATTAGATTCCTTCAGCCTTCATTTCTCTACTGAGAGACTCTAAATAAGTCACTTCACCAGTGTTCCCAGGATGCCTCTAAACTAGGACACTTCCATCCAGTAGACTATCCCAATCTGTTAGCAAACATGCTGCACACTTGTCAATTGAATTCCTTCACTCTTCACTAGTTAGTGATTCACTATATACCATTTGACAATGAATCTCAGCATATCTCTTGCAGTTAAATGGGTTTCTAGATGCTTTTAAAAAAAGTGTGATTTTCAAGGGAAGAGAAGTTTACTGTTGCCCATGCTAAATCTTATTCCACTGTGACTGTTTTGTTTAGCAAATGGCTGCCAAATTTTTTACTGTAAAATGTGAAATAACATAACATTTTTAAATTAAATCTGAATCTCTGTTATCATAATAAAAGTAAAGAAGAAAATAAAATAGCAAGCACACTAACAGGTTTGAACAATATTATTTTCTATTTGGGGAGTAATAGTCATGTAAAAGAATATAGTTATGGCTTGGGGGGGGGGGGTAATCCAGTAAACATTAGACTACAATCTGGCCCTGCTCACCAAACAAGTGTTGCAGGAAATAAGTAAGTCTAGTATTCGCTTTTTTGCTTACTGCTATTGTGACTGCACAAGTACATACAGATTAGAGAATAGAGGAATGTATAGACAAATGCATTGATGTTTTTTGGATGAAACTCTAGAGAACAGATCAAAGTCATAATGATTTACAAGCAGAAGTTATAAAAGCCACAAGTACAGTAACGGGAGATGAGGGCTGAACCCAAAAGCTTATAATTTTTCTAAATTTATCACATTTCATATACAACTGTCTCAAGCAGCTTGTCATTCATGGACAAGTTCACACACAAACACACACACACACACACACACACACACACACACACACACACACACACACACACACACACACACACACAATATGAAGCAGCGCAAAATGGTAAAAATCTGCAGCTTTTTGCTGTTCTGCATGAAAATGAAAAGTTCTGATTTTTGTCAGAATGTAATGAGATTAGCAGAACTAACTAAAATGTATTGTTTCAATTCAGTCCTTTTATAGACATTACCGATTATAAACTCTTCTACTCCACAGCTGCTCAGAAATGCGATGCCTTTATTGAAACAAGTAAGTGTTCAAAGTAAATCCGCAATACTTTCTTCAGAATGCAGTATAGCAGCCTTTATCCCTTTCTGGCTTCAAGGATATCCCCCAAAACTCTACATTTAGGGATAACTTTTGATTATTTTTTTAATAATCTTCTCTTGGCTTCCTCTCTCAAGCCAGGAAATCAGAAAGCTAAGTCTTAATAAGGTGATACTCCTGAAATAGTTCTAACTTCATCTGACTCCCATTAACCTCCTGCCTTACTCAGAGTTAAAATAACTAAAGGCGCAGTGTATTCTATGCTCAGTAGTCACTACTATGCCACATGACCCTACAATGTAGAATCACTGCTTCAAGCCCAACTAGATGGACTGAATGGACTGTAAGCCCAAGACCACCTATATGTAGTAGGTGCCAGTGGGCTGTGCAATGTTTGACACTAAAGTTGTAGGACTATTGGACAGTGTGAGCATAAATCAAGGAGCCTCAATCTTCGTCACTGACAATGGTGAGAGATGGTCACTAAATCAGGGATGGATTTACACTGGTCTGTATCATTTAGCAAATACCTACTTTGTTAAATCGCTATTCACGAAATGCACATTGTAGAAACCTCTCTTCATCAAACACCCATTTCATCAGACGTTTTCACAGGGAAAACAGTGGTTGGCCGTCATTGGGAATTTGTCCTTTTCCCCACTGTAGTGCAATCTTGGAGTTGGTATATTTAGTTAAGGGGGGTGTGGGGCGGTGAAGCCCCTCACTTGGGTGAATTTTAAGTTTCTAGAACTTAGTGGCAGGTGCTGGGCTGGCCAGCAGTTGCTTTTCCCTGTGAAAATGTTCAATGAAATGGCCATTTTATAAAGAAATGTTTCGACAATGTGGGTTCGACAAATAACAATATGACAAAGTAAGTATTTGATGATGTGATATAGACCTGATTTGTATATTATTTCAAATGCAGCTTTCTTCATTAAGCACAATTTCCTCCACACACCCACACTTGGGTATTTTATTTCACACACACAAACACACACACACACACACACACACACACACACACACACACACACACACACACACACACACACACACACACACACACACACAAGCTGGCACAGATTTATTAGTTGTGTTCCCAGACAATAAGGTAATAATGCTGCCACCAGCCTGTCACTGTCAGGCTCTTACAAGGGTATCCAGTTATACTGAGTAAAATCAATACTAGCATAAATGGTAGAGTGTAACCCAAGCAGCAAGGCTTATTGGAGTAGCCAAGGTATCACTAGAATAAACACAAGTACTCTCAAGATGTTAAAAATAATCACTAAAAGACCAGCCATAATGAAAGTTATAAATTATTTAATAAAAAATAATAAATTGAAAACATGAGAATATTAAATATCTAAGTGCAATAAACATCAGAGTTTCAATCACAGAAGAAATAAAATAACACAGTTGGACAATTCAAGCAGATGAAGAAAAACACATAGCTTAATCTGTTATTCCTGACTATCTAAAGAAGAACTGTTCCCGATCTAACTTAATTATTACAGCAAGGCAAGATTAGATGCTGAGTTGCTTACTTCCACAAGGCAAGGTGATGTTGTCCCCATTTACACTGAACTAACTGAACTGACTGTGATAACTGTCATAGATTTTTTATATCAGGTTTCAAAGAAAACACAACAAAATAAGATGATCTGTGAGTTCCATCTTCTCAGTGTTTGTTACAGAATGACATCACATTTGATCACATAAGTCTGGTAGAGAACAGTCTGAGAGCATTTCTACGACCTGTTACAATATTTGAAAACTATAGAATTTTTTGTTTAAATGTCAGTTATAATAACACTGTTGATACATTTTTAACATAAGCATCTGTACAAGTCAGTGTGATAGACAAATGACAGAAGATTATTTACAAAACTATTTACAAAACGTCAACTAACTATGCTGGCATATGTTACACATGCACTGCCCTATTCTCCCTGTAACTAATAGCAATACCTCACATCGTCACACGCCCCCTCCCCTTTTGAAGACTCAAGCTAGTTTTTCAAGTGACCCTGGAAAAAACATTTCTTGAGATAAATGGGCCTGTCTGGGAACACATTAATCTATACCCTGTCTTGAGAGTCTGCATTGGCATTGCTGTAGTCTGGACTGGATAACACAGGAGTCCTTCTAAAGCCCCTTTAGACTTTTGGAATGCCTACCTACAGATTGAGGTCAACACTGGCTTATCTGGCCTGTTTTTCCTTGTCATGTCTGTGAGGGGAGCAGCTATTGTACTATAATTGGGAATGAACTTTCTCTAGTACCCAGCTGTCTCAAAGAATGCCCTCACCTGCATTTTGGTACCAGAGGCAGGCCACAGCTGAATAGCTTCTACTTTGGCAGGTTCTTGCCTAAGCTTACCACTCTCCACTCTATGTCCTAGGTAGGAGACTTCTGCTATACCCACCTGACACTTACTTGGCTTAATGGTCAATCCTGCCCTTTGCAGTCTGTCCAGGACCTTCCTGAAATGCTGAGGCTTCATCATGCTAACATAGTATAATTTGTGCCCTTACCTCTAGCCTAGCAGGTTTACCATGTAATTGACATTAATGACCTTTCTTTACCATGTAATTGACATCACTGACCTTCCTTACCACTACGAAAGGTTCCACACAAGCTGCATGCAGCTTATAGTGTCTGACAGGAATGAGCACCATAATCTACTTCCCACAACATACTCTCAGGCTCGAACATTCCTGTCATACCAGACTTTTTCCTGTTGTTGGACTCCTGCCAGGTTCTCTTCAGCCAAGCCCATGAGCTCCCTAAGCCTTGTCCTGATGTTTAGCATGTTTCCCACAACAGATGCCTTGTGGAATTCGCACTCACCCTCCTACTCATCATGAATCAAATCTAAAGTCCCCTTCACCCTATGCCTACACAGCACCTCAAACAGTGAAAAATCTGTGGATTCCTGGGGTACCTCTCCTTATACAGATGGTAGATGGAGCGAATATTTGTCCTGCTCTCTCTTAAACTGGCCTGCAAAAGCATGTAGCATGGTCTTTAGTGTAGAGTTTAGCCTCTCCACAACACCATTAGTCTGGGGATGGTAGGGGTGGTCTTTAGGTGCTTCACCCCACAATGCTTCCATAGACAAGCCAGCAGGTCTGACATGATGTTGGGACCACTGTCAGTTAATATTTCTCTCAGGAAACCTACCCTGCTGAAAATCTCTAACAAAGCATTTGCCACCTTATCTGCCTCGATGGAGAACAGAGCCACCCCCTCAGGGTATCTAGGACCATAATCTACTGCAACCAGATTGAACTTCTTCCCTGTGGAGCTTGGAGTACTCAGAGGCCCCACCATATCCATAGTTACCCTCTGAAATGGCTCTTCAATCACAGGCAAAGGCATTAATAGAGCTTTGACATTGTCCAATGCCTTGTCTATCTTTTGGCATTGCTCACAGTTCCTGCTGTAGCCTGTTACATCCTTTGCAATTCCAGGTCAATAAAAGTTGTACATAATATGTCTCTTGATATGCTTCATGCTCATATAATCTGTAAAAGGAATGTCATATGGTAGGATTTGGGCTCCACCAACTGCTGTATTACCTCACCTCCTAGCACTCCCTCAGGCGTCTACTTTCTATACAGTAACCCTGTGTTCCAGTATATAGACCCCCTTTCCTTGAGCATCAGGTGCCTCCTTAGCTACCTTCCTCAAGCCTAGAAATATAGGGTCCAAAAGCTGGGTCTGTTTCAACTCTTCTTTCATGATCCCTCCCAGCTCTCCTTCCACAGGAAGCCTAGTGTCATCTGACAGTGATGCCTCACTGTCAACATAGGTACTACCACTCACCTCTGTCCTTGCAGTCACCTTGTCCATGTGAACATCAGTACCTATCAGCAGCTGTGGCTCACTTTCAGGATCATTGCTACAAGGTAGCGCACTCCCTGAAATAGCCACATCATCAGCCCCAGCTTCAGGAGTGTACGTGTGGAGGGAGTATGTCTGGGTCTCCCCCAGCCTACTAGACCTCCATGCCTGTCTCCAAGCCTGACTGTATGCAACTGCATGCATACATGATACTGTATTATCAAAACCATTCCCTATGAAGATATCTGCAGGAATATCCTCATACACAGCTACCTACTTTTTTCCTTTTCCACCCTCCCAGTCAAGGTGAACCTTGGCCAAAGGTATGTGGAATGGGTTTCCTCCTAAAACTCTGATTAGAGTGGACTGCCCAAGCAAGTACTGCTCCCCTTTAACCACTGCAGAGTTCACAATAGTTATGTAAAAGGCTGTGTGTCTCTTAGCAGTGGCATGTCTTCCATCCATTAAGATAGGATATAAACTCGAGTCATAGTTTAGTACCCCTGTTGTCTCCAAACAACGTACTTCTTGCACGCTTTTATTCCCACTTGCTGGCGCATCCAACTTTTATTTCCCACCTTACTGCCATAGACATTTTTATGCTACATGCCCCTCTCCAGTTACATTTAAAACATCCAACCCCTAATTCCAGGCCATGTACCCTGAACTTGTGGCTTTCCTATTACTGGTAGACACTGTTAGGGTGATTTAGGCTGCCCACCATGGGTTCCTTATATCCATGTGCAGCACTGGGTATCCCCTTCTTGTGCAGTGATGCCCTGCTTGCTAAGTAGAGATCCCCTTTTCACCCCAGCTCTTCTGCAGAGATACACTCTCATTCTGCCAACCAGATTCTCATGTCCTCAGGCAAAGTATTAAAAGCTTATTTCTCCACCAAAAGCTCTGAAAGCTTTTTGAAAGTGGTAACTTGACACCCACTCACCTACCTATGAAAGTAGATACTTAACTCAGCAATGTAGTTACATACACTTTCATCTACCTTGTGTCTATGCTCATGAAACTTTTTTCCTGTAAGCTTCATGTGTTAACTTATAACAGTTCAATATACATTGTTTTGCTCTATCTTAGTTTAAACAATCAGTATCAAATAATTTAGAAATAATAGTTACAGCTTTACTATGGAGTAGGAAGGTCAGGAACGCAGTCAACATTATAACATTTACATACTCTTTCAAATACATGAATAAATCTATCAAAGTCTTCCCCCCCTGCAAATTGTGGAAGACATTTTCTGACCTTTATTGTTTCTGGGGTCCAGTTATTCCCTTCTCCATTACCTTTATGAGTCTGATGAAGAATCAGCATCTCCCTTTCATGTTGTCACTGCTTCTCTTTTTCCTCAGCCTCCAATTGCCACAGTTTCTCATTTTCTTTGATCTCCAAATGACGCAGTCTCTCAGTTTCTTCAATCTACAAATGTTTGGCCTCCAGTTCATGCTGGCACTGCTTCTCCTTTTCTTCAGACTCCAAATGCTGCAGTTTGTCTTCAGTCTCCAAGCATTGCAGTTTCACTTCAGTATCCAAATGTCACAGTGCATGCTGACACTGCTTTCCTTTTCTTCAACTTCCAGTTCCAGCCTCTTTAACTCCAGATGGATCTTTAAGTCCTCTGAGAAAAAGAGGAACTGTCCTGTTTCTGAAGACTGCCCATCCCCAACACCAGACTGGTTGTCCTACTGACCACTGGTCTGCACTGCAGCTGTGATTAAAGCTGAAATAATTTCTTCCTTAGTCCGGTTAGCATGCACCAAAACTTTAACTTCCCACACCTTGGCCAAGTGGTTCTTTGTCAGCTTACCATAATCATCTACTGACATCTTTGCCTGCTTTTCCTGACTAAACTAAACTAACAAAAATAAAGCTACTGAAGTTCAATTAATATCACAAAAGTCTGACACCAGTATGTGACAGGCCCTCTTTACCCAGGCCAGTAATCAAGGAGCCTCAACCCTCACCACTTACACCAGTGAGAGACAGTCACTAAAACAGGGAAAGATTTACACAGTAATTCAAAAGCAGCTTTCTGCATCAAACACAATTTCTCCCAAGAGCAGTTCCAAGTGACTGACACACCCACATCTGGGTATTTCATTTGCACACACACACACACACACACACACACACACACACACACACACACACACACACACACACACACACACACACACTCTCTCACTCCTGGGAAAGGCTGACACATATTTACTAGCGATGCCCCCTTATACCCAAACAATAAGGTAACAATGCTGCAACTGGCCAGTCACTGTCAGGCTCTTACAACTGTCTGAGTTAAATCAATACTAGCATAAAGGGTAGAGTGTAACTCAAACAGCAAGGTTTTTCAGAGTGGCCAAGCTATCACTAGAATAAACACAAGTACTCTCAAGATATTAAAAGTAATCTCTAAAAGTACAGCCACAATGAAAGGTATAAATATTTGATAAAAAATAGTAAAATTGAAAACATGAGAATATTAAATATCTTAAGTAAAATAAACATCAGAGTTTCAATCACAGGAGAAACAAAAATAACACAGTTGGACAGACTAGATGCAGAAAATCAATACTTTGCTAATCTCACTGTCTAAAGAACAATTGTTCCCTATCTAACTTAATTAATGCAGAAAGGCAAAATTAGATGCTGAGTTGCTTACTTCCACTAGGCAAGGTGATGTTCTTCCCACTTATACTGTTCTAACTGAACTGACTGTGATAGCTATCATAGATTTTTTTTATATCAGGTTCCAAAGTAAACAAAACAAAACAACTTGATCTGTGAGTTCCATCCCATCATTGTTTGTTGTCGAATGACATCACATTTGATTACAAGACTCTGGGAGAGAACAGTCTCTGAGCTTTTCTAAGATCTGTTGCAGCATTTGTAAACTATAGAATTATTTGTTTAAACATAAACATTTAATCAGTTATAATAATACTGTTGATACATTTTTTAACTTAAGCATCTGTACAAGTTAGTGTGATAGTCAAATGACATAAAATTATTTACAAAACTATTTACAAAACTCCAGCTAACAATGTTGGCATATGCTATACATGCACTGCCCTAGTCTCCCTAGTACAGATGGCAATACCTCACATTATCACAGACAGCACACATTCTGATAGCTTAAGGTTACTGTCTTTCTCTAATAAGGTATCAAAGAGTCCCTTTCTAACAGTGATTAATGGCAGTAAAGATCCACTTGATGGCTAGATCCTTTATTTCTATAGCTACTTATATAACCAAATAATGTTTCTCAGCATTGCTGTGTTTTCTGTTAACATAACTGTTTGAACTTTCCTCAACATCCACGACTTGAGACAAGACTGCACCTAAACCTACCTGAACAGTACCTGTGTATACTAAGTATTGATTGGAAATGTTTACAGCTATTAGTGTAGCCTCTAAATTTTAGTTGCATAAAGACTTGTCAAAGGAATTTTACCCTTGTGCATGTCAATTGGGGCAGGAAACATTTGTTAGAAAAATCAAGAGCAGATTTAATTACTGAGGTCCCAAAAAAGTTTTAGACTATATTTTAGGGGTAGGCAGTGGCCAATTGTACACTTTTTAAGTTTTTTTAGCCTGTGGTTTCCTTAACCCTTGGCCTATAAGGTCGCCTGAATAGCAGATTTCTTCCATTCCTAAATTTTACCCAGTAGAAATGGCTTTGAGTGCAGCATAACACAAATAATTTATAATGGGTTGAATTTTAGAGAGGTGGCTTTTACAAACTTTAGAGAACACTGCTCTTTCATATTGGCTGTGGCATATCTGTTATGGGATTTAATAATTTTGTCCATCTGCCTCTGGAATGTGACTGGATCTCCATGGAATCCTAAACACAGGCCTCTGTAAAGGATGATTCTACTTGATGTGGAAACTGCCATTGTTACTTAGCTTCCAGAAACCTTTGGTTACATTCAGAGTGGACAGAATCCTAGCTGTGCCTAATCTGTCAATTGCTCAATCAGGTAATCCACTAAAGGCATTGGTATTAGTCAAATTTAGGTTTGCTACATATCATTCTGTAGTAGTAGTCTGTTAGGCCTATCTGGCTGGGGTCGAGTATTAATTGATTATTCATTGGGATTCTTCTATGGAAAGTTTAAGCTTTTTTTTCTGTATTTCTTTACAAACTGTTTGGGACTGTAACTGATATTTGGAAATGTTTTAAATCAACTTTTTCATCATGCACACTTTCTATGTAGTCTTTTTAATCTTTTTCTACCAGGTAACTCTGAAAACATGTTCCTGTTTCTGAGTACAGATTCTTTCACTTATTGTTTTTCAAACATTGACAGTGTGTTCCCTATTTTGACTTCAGGGAATGCTGTGGGAACATTATCCTTTCTCTACTATAGACACTACAGTTTCTCTTCCAAAGTTTCTGAACGTTTATGTTGTACAACTGTTCTGGTTTCCTTTTTCCAGTTACCCCAGCATATAATTCACTTCATTTACTTTCTCTATAATTTCAACTGCTCCTTTCTATTTTAAGTAAAATTTTGCCATCGGGTATTAATACAAGTACTTAATCTTTGGGTTTGAACTCTCTAAAAAACATGTTTGTTATAAGTTCTCTGTTGTGCTTCCTGTGAGTTATCCACCCCAGGATTCAGCAAGCTCTGCACGGAGTGCAGGAATAGTGCAAGAGCTGCTGCAGTCAATATGGCCAACTAGCAAGCCAGGAATGAGCTCCCAATACATGCACGAGTGCTCCTACACTATTCCTGCATGAACACCACTTCTATATGCTAATTACCCCATTTGCTGGTGAAAACCATGCAAATGAGGTGAATTAGTGATCCAGGAAGCAGGCAGGTGTCTGTGCAGGAATAGTGTAACCTGCAGAAATGTATTCGGTTACTAACCAAATACATTTCTGCAAATTACAAAAAATAGGCATGACAGCTCCAAAGAAAGCATGTATTCAATGTAGTAGGCATGCCAATGGCCAAATATATGGCCATTGGCATGGGAAATAGTTGCAAAATAACTTTTTTTGGCTGACTTTGGCCGTTACAACATAGGGCAGTGGTGTGCAAATGGGATTGGCCCAAAAATATGAAAAAAAGTTGGAAATAAGCTTTTAAACCCAAATCAGCATTTTGCCATGATAGTTAATGGCATGCATAAGACAAGAATACCAGGGAATAGTGGTTTCTAAGGGGGAAGCCTCAGTGTGAGTGTGGTAACTATGAATTAGCATTCTGTTTTATGCAAATGAGGGGATATATACTGAATCACAGAATTCCTTTCAGTGTTAGCTTGCATCCAACCATGTAGGTGCAGCAACACCAAGTATTACAGGTAAATGATCTCATAAGGGGGAGTGTCATGCATGCTGTAAGCTTATTGGAGCTCTGTGGCCTGTGTTTGCTCTTAGCTAAGCACAGCTAAGGAGGGGGGTGTGTCTGAGGCTGCCTAGCAGTGTTTACATTGTCTAAACGTGTGTGCACCACACACTGGGTTTTAAACAAAAAAAAAAAAAAAGAAGAAACCACAGGAAATAGCAGCTCTGTTCACATCTGAGCACTGGGTATGAGCGGAGCGCCTTGGGGCTTAAATAGGAAAGCAATGGGAAGGGAAAACAGCAATAGGAAGACAATCAAGGAGAACTAGCATAGCTGGCAGGTGAAATGTATCAGAATCAGCCAATTACACAGGCAGCAGCCCAGCACACTACTACAAACTATGCGAACACCTTTCACTCTGTATTTTCCCACAAACTCTACACCACCGATGTACACAGATGGGGAAATTTTACCTGAAAAAAACTAACAAAATGTTAGGGGCAGCTGTTGCTCTCATGCATCAATATGTGGAAGAGACTGAGGGTAGTGAGGATGTGAATGCTGATGACCAACCCACAGTGAGGAGGATGAGAAGAGTGTACAGACCCAGGATAACCTACCAGGGGCTACATGAGCTGTGGAGCACTATAGGGTGGACAGGGACATTCTACACAAAATTGTTGAGCTGTGCCGGCCACACCTCACACACAGAACCAAGAAAGGGGAACCCATCCTAGTGGATACCAAAGTATGTGTAGGGTTAAGAATACTAACAACAGGTACCTTCCATAGGCCAACTGGGGATATCATAGGGATCTCACAGGCATCAGCATCCAGGGTACTCCACCATTTCCTGGATGCCATGTCAGCACATGCTGATGAGCACATATATTTCCTCAACTCCTATGAGGCATTGACCAGCAATATGTGTCTCGTCCACCAAATAGCAGAATACCCTGAGGTAGTGGGTGCTATAGACTGCACGCACATACACATTAAAGCACCACCCAGCGAGTGGGGTAGGGTCCACATAAACCGCAAGGGCTTCCCCTCCATCAACTGCCAGATCATATGCAATGCCCAGGGCATTATCTTGAATGTGTGTGCTTTCAGCCCTGGAAGCCATTACGACTCCCCCATCTGGCATATGACACAGCTGTACCAGAAATTTGCCAGTGGGGACATCCCATGTGGCCACCTAATAGGGAATGCTGGTTATGCATTGGAGTTGGGGCTGATGACACCCATCAGAAATGCACACATACCCGAACAAGAAGTCCATAATGAGGCACGCACACAAGCCAGAATCATAATAGAGCGTGTGTTTGGGATGCTCATGCCACAGTTCCACTGCCTGGACTTATCTGGTGGAGCCTTGCAGTACTCTCCAGCTACATGTACACAAATGTTCATTGTATGTGCCATGCTACACAATATGATCCTATGGAAACAGCTGCAGCAGGAACAGCATGGGGCAAGGCCACACAGCCCCCTACCATTGACAAGGCCATCACAAGCACAGAGGGACTCGGAGGATGAACAACCTGAGCCTTCCCATGTAGGCAGAAGGAGGCATGCCCAGTATACCCAGGCTTTGGCCAAGAGGCAACACATAGCACATACACTGTCACAGTAGGGACCCAGGGAATGACACCTCTCTCTGACTCACACATACAGTAAAAGGGATGCCAAACATGACACTACCTGGGATTTATCATGTATAGGGAGTGTACTATATGCATCTGACATAGTCAGCCCTCCAGCACCATCCTGAATACTGGCACAGCCACAAGGTAAGTCACTCTTCCTATCAATTGCTGAATGGAGTAGTATGTTCTGCTAGTTGTATCTATGGTATGGATGTGAGCATGCAAGGGAATCAGGTGACTGAATGGGATGGCAGCAGATAGTGGACACCTATATGGACAGCATGAAATCCATAACAAACTCTGGTGTCAACAAAATAGGCTGTACTAGACAAGGTGACAAATCCCACTGCAGTATATGTGGAGGCCCAAATGTGTGTCCATAGGGCACACACATGCATGTCAGCGAGGCTCACATACCCAACACCAGCTTCAGCCAGCAGGACAGGTGTAGATGACCATAAAGAAAGGCAGTGCTAAGGCCTCCTATTGATGGCAATGGTGAACAGCCCCCTCCAGGCCTACACAGGTAGACTACAGCAGGTCTGGCAGTTGTGTGTTATTTCTGAAGGGTAAGAATTCTGAAATGTATGTCAATAAAACCTAAGATCTGTATTCTACTGATATGCCTCTAGTCTGCATGATAGGTCAGAATAGAAAACAAAATGGAAGCCAACAGTGTACCTAAAATACCAGTGCAGTCATAGCAAATGTTTACAGTTGTCAGGTGCCCCCCCCCCCATACACACACACACAATCCTATGTAGAAATGCAGTAACATATACATGTGGCTTTAGTAACAGTGGAGCACAAATTACCTGAGCTGGCCCAATTTACAGGATAGATTATTGCATGTGTACAATATGCAGGGGTATGTGTGTTAGGTTGTTGTGTGTTCAACATTGCCTGAAAGTGGTCAGCATGTAGGCATGGAGGGTTGTGTCTCGGTGGCCTGTGGCCAGTACTGTTGATGACAGGGCCATGTTCTGACAACTGCAGTGCCAACCACAATACATTTCAGCAATACTCATGTCAGCAGTCGTCCATATGCACTGTCCAGATGTCAATATCTTTCACCGTCTGAAAGATGAACATACCATTGAATGTGGGACCAGACATACACAAGGTACACAGGTGGAAGTAACTGTCAACTACATACACCTTTGGAATTGTACATACAGGTTAGCAGCACATTAGTTGTCTGTGTATTATGGAATGCTAATCTAGTCAGGCCAATCAGTGGCAAACCACAAAAGGCACAGTTATGAAGTAATGAGAGACTGCCTATGTCCCCTCACAAGGCAGTATAAGGGGAATGTCCCAGGTATATCTGTGAGTCAGCTGCAAGAAGCTTCCTTTTCACACATGCACTCAGCTCACCCCACCATCCGCCACAGGTTTATCACAGGTCATATCCTTGCTATTGGGAATGAGTACAGTATGACCCCCGCTTCTGTATGGGAATACCCACAGAATGCAACATACTGAAGAGTTGTCCCATGCAGGTGTGTCCCTAGCTGTAAGCAGCACCCTGCCAGCATCCAGACCAATGGCTTGATACGGACAGGAACTGCCATTAACACCTCGCACACTTACCCTGTCACTCCAGGGGAATACAGTGGCTCACAGCCTGGGAATGTAGGAGTGACAGAATGCACTGGCCTGATACAGATGGCATCCATCACTACCAAATGACCTACAGTCCTCTGTCAAAGGCCTGTGCCTCACCTGTACTGCCAATGTATATTATCTCATGGGGTCCCAACTGACAACGTAACACAGTCAACAAAACACAAATGCCAGGCCATGTTGACAACTCCCAGTAGCATGCCCACCATGTCCTACTTCATGAACTGTGGACCAACCCCTAAATACCACTGGGATGAAGGGACAACTACAGGGATACTTCTCAGATATCACTTGCATAATGTTAGGAAGAAGGTAGAATAACACGGTGGGGGTGTAGAAGCGTGGACGTCATGGAGTGTGCAAAGTCTGAAACTCTGATGTGTGCCCATACTACCCCTGCCTGCAAACCCAGTAATGGGTGGCTACAAACCTGCTTATAAACCACAATGTGAAGGAGAACTGACCAGATATATGAGCCCTGCCTCTGGGTAACCTGGGTGAATCTGTACAGCTGAGAGGTATGGCCACAGCAGGATATGACCATTCTGTTACGTCGATATATGTACAAGCAAGGTATCCTCAACCATCACAGTGCTAAGGTACTGGACCATTTACACAGACCCATCAGTAAGTGTCTGCAGCTTTCCCTCCAGAATGGCATGAGTCTGTAAGAATATGTAGGCTGCAGAACACAATACTGGACACATTCATCTTGTATTTCCCAGGAAATAACTGTGAACAAATAAGTATATCTGTCAGTAGTTGATGACATAATACATCACAGTGTAAAACAGTACATATGTCTAAATATCTCTGCTAACACCAACCATGTAACACAAGCAGCACAGAGACGATAGTTACAGTATCCCGCTATCTATCGCCCATTGTGACTCCATATTGTCAACTTATCTACAGACATCCTGCAGAAACAGGTTGCTAGCCGTAGGTGTAAAACACCAAATCCTGGACTGGAGTACAAGCTACCTGGAATGTATTCAAACATTCAATACAGAAAGTCATACTGGGCATGCTCCTACACTTACAGAAATGAAGCCCATGTCTGACAGTACAGTGGACTATACATATCTGTCAGTCGCAGATGTCTGTGCACACACCACATTGTACACCATTCATGCTTTGCACACACATTGGATAGGACTACTCACACATATACAAGGCCAACAAACTATAATATGTCAAACATACACACACACAGATGTGGAGATGAGAGAGACAGACAGTGACATAGAGATTTTCATCATGAGGTCTGTCCCACCAACCATACGTCCAATTGGCCAATATCACATGATGTGCTGATGTCAATCACTGTAGAAATTACTTTTGGTAGCCCATAGCCCTATAGTGTCTGTGGTGCTTGTGATAATGATGTAATACGATAGTACAAATCACTACTCATCTAGCATTTGTATACCCAGTCCTGTCAAATGCAAAGTTGTGTGTGGCTGAGTGTGTGTTTCCATAGGAATGGTTTATGGCCCATTCACGCAAACTGCACTTCTCATTACTCATGTTAACTGATGTCAGTCACCTAGAAATAACCTTCTGGCCAAGTCTCAGCCCTATATGCTGTGTGGCACTTGTGAAATGTGTGTAGTGTAGAAAACTAGTTAGGTAGGAGTTCTAATCCCAAACATGGCAACTGTGAAACTGTATTTGTGTATGTGAGAAGATGAATAATTTTGAGGCCATTCACTGTCACTACACCTCCCAGTGCCCAACTTTAGTAAGCCTGCTGATGTCACCTTGAAATAACCCTTTGGACAACTTTCAACCTCATAAGCTCTGTGGTGCTTGCGAAAACTGCATAATGTTATAGAGTCACATACTAATTAGGTAAGAGTTCTAATCCCTGAGATGGAAACTGTGTATGTTTGTGTGAGAGAGTGTGTGTGTCTTTGATGATACCTGATTTTATGGACATTGACACTTACTACTCTCCCCTTACCCCTCCTTTAGCAGTGCTGCTGATGTTAGTCACCTTCAAAGATACCTGTGGAAAGCTTTCCAGCATATAAGCTCTGCGGTGCTTGTGACAATTGAGTAATATTTTAGTGTGGCATACTAGTTAGGTAGGAGTTCTAATGTCTGAGATGGCAACTGTGAAACTGTGTGTGTTTGTGTGAGAGAGTGGTGTGTTTTTGATGATACCTGATTTTATGGATATTCACACTTACTACTCTCCCCTTACCCCTCCTTTAGCACTGCTGCTGATGTTAGTCACCTTCAAAGATACCTGTGGAGAGCTCTCCAACATGTAAGCTACATAGCGCGTGCCATAAATGTGGAACAATGTAGTAGCAGGAACTATACAGACATGGGTTTGAATCTCATCTGTGGCAAGTGTTTGTGTGTGTACATATGTATGTCTGTATCTCAAAGATTTTGGCCCCATTTACACAGTACACATCTCAGACCCTAACTTTAGTTGTCCTGCAGATATCATCCACCTTAGAAGTACCTGTTGTCAAAACCCTAACCCATGTCACGTCAGTGGTGTCTGTGGTAAATACGTAACCAAAATGGTCTGTAAAGATTGTTAGATAGAGGTTTGAACCTCACTCATGGCAAATGTAAATGTGTGTGTAGGGTAACATTATTTTTGGGATCTCTCACCCACTACATCACCCAATGCCAGTATTTACAAGGGCTGGTGATGTTCCTCACCTTAGAAGTATCTTGGGACAACATCCATCCTATAAACACTGTACCACATGTGATAAATGTGGTACACTATAGTAGCAATACATAGCTAGATAGGGATTTGAATCTCGGTACTGAGAAGTGCATGTGTGTGTGTGTGTGTGTGTGTGTGTGTGTGTGTGTGTGTGTGTGTGTGTCTGTCATCAGTATCCTGTGTGGAGGTTACTGTGAGTGAGTATTAACAGGATCCATTGTGGGGTGGGTTTTGCTTAATTATTATGTTGAGGACCTAGTATATGTCACAATGTCCACCAACCAAGGACAACAGATGTCAAACACTGGAGAGGTTGGTGCAGACAATCCATAACCCTACATGTGATATTATAGATTGGTGAACAATATAGGCAACCCTTCTATTACTCAAAGGACACTCACCACCCACTTCTCATACACAAACACACTTGGCAAGGCAGCAACCACTATATTGGTAGTTCCCTGCATATTGCCTCAAAGATAGTAACCACGGTGTGATTGTAGTGGACTACATGCCTGTTGACCACAACGGTGCCATTGGTATCAGAAAGTGCTTTGATGTGTTACATCTCCTGACTGTGTGTTATCCAGCAAGTAAAAGGACATGGCACCCTGTTCCATCCTCGCAGTAGACAAATAAATGCTTACAGTGGCCCTTTTGCTATGTTCCCCAATGGACGCCTGCAACAACTGTAAAGTCTGCAAATGTAAGCCACAAAGGGAATGCCATGCCTTGTACACATGCCCTGCATGGACAAACGTCACTAACTCCACTGAATATCTGTATCATGCTGTCAATGTAGGTGCAAGCATGACCTCAGTTACATAGCCAGGACCCACCAAGTGAGGTCAGGAATGCTACATCAGAAGATAACAATCTGTCCACACAACATGCCCCAGAGACCTCAAGTACACTTCCACACATCAGAGAAAATGCATGTGGGACATGTGCACAAGCAGACACTGTCCATGCTATGGAATATAGATCACTTAAATAGGAAGCAGTGTATATCACTGGCCACCCACAATAGTAACCCAGATGAGTGGATGGTGAATACAATACCCATCCCTGGGGACCAATCCAGGGACTACACCCCTGAGCCACACTGGGGACTATTGTCATTTGGCATGTTGCCAAGGTATTCTCTTTGCCTAGCCTTGTACAGCCTTCAGGCCCATTTACCTACTACACACCTGTGAAGTAAAGAACCCATGCATCTCAGTACTGGCAAGTGTGTGTGTGTGTGTGTGTGTGTGTGTGTGTGTGTGTGTGTGTGTGTGTGTGTGTGTGTGTGTGTGTGCATGTGTGTGTGTGTGTGTGTGTGTGTGCGTGCGTGTGTGTGTGTGTGTGTGTGTGTGTGTGTGTGTGTGTGTGTGTGTGTGTGTGTGTCTGTGTGGAGATGAATGATTTTGAAGCCCTTCACACTCACTACACCTCCCATTGCCCTGATGTCATTCACCTTGAAATAACCCTATAGCTATGTTTCAGCCTTATAAGCTATGTGGTGCTTGTGATAACTGCATACTACTGTAGTGTTGCAATCTAGTTAGGTAGGAGTTCTAATCCTGATCCTGCAACTGTGATAATGTGTGTGTTTCTTTGAGCGAGTGTTTGTGTGACTTTGTTGACACCTGATTTTGTGGACATTCACACTTACTACTCCTATAGCACTGTTGCAGATGTCACTCACCTTCAAAGATACCTTTGGACAGCTCTCCAACATATAAGCTCTGTGGAGTGTGCAATAAATGCGTAACACTAAAATAGCAATACATAGTCAGGTAGGGGGTTGAAACTCAGTACTGGTAAGGGTGTGTCTGTGTGTGTCATCAGTATTCTGTGTGGGTGTTTGGGTAATTGTGTAATGACAGGATCCATTGCAGTGTGGGTTTTGCTAAATTATTCTATTGAGGGCCTATATGTCCCAATGTCCACATTACAAGGCCAACAGTTTTCAAACACTGTAGAAGTTGTTGTAGACAATACTCAGCCATAAATGTGTACAGCCATGTGCAATTACTATGTGACGGTATGGATTAGTAAACAATATAGGCAACCATTATAATACTCAGATTCCACTCTCCACCCACGGATCATACACAAACACACTTGGCTCTTACTCTCTTACTTTCTTATGTGACTCTGTTTCTGTCTGTCTCGTTTTCTCTCTCTCTCTCTCTCTCTCTCTCTCACCCTCTCTGGTGGATGTAGAAAAGTACATATGTTTTGTATAGGCAGCAACATGAGTTTTCTAAGTAATGCTCATGATCAGCTGATGGCCTGTGCACGAATTGCAGTCCCACACTTGCTAATTGCACGTGGAACAGTTGTGGTATTATTCCTATAGCTAATTGCATGAAAGCACACTCCTATAACTAAGCAGTTCATGTGGGTGTTGGCTGTTTTCCTTCACTGTGAGCAGGACTTCATGTGGGTGTCTGACAAACAGCATCACAGAGGGTAGTTGGAAATGCCTCTTAAAACATACACTGTGGAGACAGGCCAACAAACAAGAGGGGGATGTTGCACACATGGGGACAGAATGTAAGTATTTCTGTTCTACATTTGAAGTAATGTTGGTTTAACAGGGTTAGTGTGGATATGGCTGTTCTACATGATTTAAAGTCTGACATGACAGTGTTATGTGGTTGAGGAAGTTCTCACCTGTAGGGCTATCTGCAGACTAGCCAGAGTTTGGAGTTTTAGATGTGGTTTGTTACTCACATGTTTCCTATCTTTAGAAATGCAGTCGCATACTCTGATGATTGCAGTCAGTACATGGTGACATCCATGTGAGTTACTGACTTCATATCCCTAAGAAGAGATATGTCACAACAAACCCTGTTACACCAGGAATTTTCTCAGTTTATCACTGCAATATGTCAATATTGACCCTGTGTTTGTGCCTCTGTCCCCCAAGTCTGTCACCCTTTGTCCATATGTCATGCAGTAAGAGGTGCATATGTACAGTATTTCAATACTTACTGACATCATACCTGATAAGCCAGTGAAAACAAATTTCGGAAGCCAAACAGTCTCGCAACACCAGAAGGAATCCTTAACGCAAGTTTATTGACAAAAATAAGTTAGCGTTTTCGCTTCTCCGTAAGCAGAAGCTTCATCAGAGTAAACCAAAATGTTCAGTAAGGCGCCAAAACTTACTGAACATTCAAATATATTGTAGACATCACATGTTACATCACTTCCTGAGGGCGTGGAAACAAATACTTTATAAAGAATGAATAAATATATATTCTATACAAAAATGAATGTAAATGACTATACACAACCTATGATGGAAACCTATAATAGGAAAAACACATCCGTACATTGTCTTTGCTCAAATTCGTTAAAGAATACATAAAGGTGTGTGTAAAAACATGTGTAAAGTCTTATTTATGTATACATATATATATCTAAACTGTGAAACCATGTGTTCTTACAGGGAAAGGTATTAAATATTAAAATAACACCTTTTTATAAATTTTTACATGAAGGCTCCTATATAAAAACACATACAAATAAAATTAAAACTAAGTAAAATTGATACCTAAGGTGCTACATAACAGATAAAAGGATTTTTTTATATATGTTAATAAAAATATTTTTATTATTATATTATAAATATTTGCAAATAAAAATCAACCCGCTCAAAAAGTAATAAGTTATATTAATATGTGAAATTGTTTGCAAATATCAAAATACATCAAATCTAAAAGAACAGATTTTATATATGTCTAATAAGAGTTACCGCCTGAGGTAAGCTCTGTATTTTAACACAGGAGCAATATTACAAGTCTCATTCAAACCCGGGGCATTAAAGGCATCTAATCTAAGTTGCCACTCCAATTCTCGATTTTCCAATAGCAGAGATATAGGTCCACCCCGGATAGATGGCATTATATTATCAATGCCCATAAATTGGAAACTATGCCCCAGATTTTTTGTTATATGTTTGGCTAGGGCATTTTCATTTTTGCAGTTTTTTATTGCATAACAATGTTGGTACACACGTTCTCTAAGTTTTCTGTCGGTTTTACCGACATAAAAACTAGGACAACAAACGCAAAATGCTATGTAAATAACTGACTTAGTTTCACAATTATTCTTAGATTTAATGTCATATTTAAAACCCCTTATACAAAAAGTGTTACCGGTGCGAATGGTCTTGCACCAGTTGCACAGTCCACAAGGAAAGGAACCTTTTGATCTACCAAACTGTTTTAACCCAGAATCAAATTGTAACAGTTCTTTAATATTCGTTCCCCTCTTGTAAACTATTCGGGGTTTTTGGCCTAATTTCTCCCCCAAAAAAGAAAAAAATAGTCTAAAAAACTGTTTCGGGATAGGGCTTCTTATCAACATAATAAAGCTTACCCGAAACTGATTTTTACAGAAAAGTCAAGTGAAACTTTTGGTACTTCAGGGGTCATACATGATAACAATGAGGGTGATATGGAACAAACTATTGTGAATACTGATTGTGAAATTGGTGAGAATGATAACGGTTCTAGAAGGAGTAATAGGAACCGTAACAAACAGCAAGAGGTGGCGAATAGGGGTTCTAATACTAGCAATGATAATAAACCACCTCAAAAAAATTTTTTAGGCAATCGAGGCAACCATCAGCAGGGAGCCAGGGGCAGGAACTGGAACAGATAACAAGCCCCCTGTGTGCTTCAACCAGTACTGAGTTTCCGATAATTTTACATAATATGAAAGGTGACTTTACCATTTATAACTTTTCTTCTTTGGAATTGGAACCGGAACTGGTTGAATTGTTAGCATTAGGGAACACTTTTGTTCCCACTAGACATTGTGATGTGGCTAAAGTGTTAATTGATTTGAAGTGTTATGTAAGAAAGCTTAACCTAAAGCTGTTATTTAATGATGTCATGTACCATGGCAATGAAGGTTTAAAATTATCCAGCATTTTTAATCCTCCTATCCATGTGGGGTTAAGAATTTTTGAAAACGCATGCGAGTTGGATATTAGACATATGAATTGTTTAAAAACATCCTCACGTAACACTTTTAATATCACAAAAGAACAAGTGGAAGCACTTAACCACTTACGAGAATCATCAGTTAGAGTAATAAAGCCAGACAAAGGGGGTGGTTTGGCCATTTTTGAAAGAGTTGATTATATAGAAAGAATGGTAATGGTTTTAGATTCTCCTGCATATGAAATTACTTCCCTTAATGCCATGAATGGGTGTTTTAACCAAATAAGAGGTTATTTTAGAGATTTATTCATCAATGGTAGGATAGATATGGATATGTACAAATACATTGACATTTCCCAACCTAGGGTTCCAGTGATGTTTGGCATACCAAAGGTCCACAAAAACTATAAGGATCCACCAATGAGAGCGTTAGTTGATGGCAGATGTTCTGTAACCTATCCATGTTCTAAATATATAGACTTTTTGCTCTCTAAATACATAAAACTTATTCCTAGTATCTGTAAAGATTCTTGGACCTTTTTGACAAACATTAATAATATCTGTTTTGATGATTCTTATAATTTTCTTACCATTGATGTAACTGATTTATATACCTCTATTCCCCACCAGGAGGCAATTGAATGGATTGGGTTACTTTTACAAGAATTAAAAGCTCCTAAAAGTGAAATTGATAACATCACAGAACTTTTAGACATTGTGCTTGCTTCTAATTTCTTTTTGTTTGAAAAAGAACTTTATGTCCAAAAACAGGGGGTGGCCATGGGCTCCCCCTGTGGTGCCAGTGTGGCCAATATGGTTATGGCCCACTGGGAGAAATGTTACATTTTGGACAATCTTGATTGGAAACAGCACATTTGTTATTATACTCGATTTTTAGATGATGTGTTCATTTTGTTTAAAGGGGATCAACAGGCTGTCCAAGGATTTATTGATTACATCAACCACACAACAAATTTTCTTAGATTCACACACCATGTTTCAGGTGAAGAAATCGATTATTTGGATGTGAAACTGATTAAAGATAGATTAAATTCCAAATTCCAGTCAAAAATTTTTAGGAAAGAAACATATGTTAATTCTTTTCTACACTACACGAGCTCCCACCCTTACAAACAGAAGAGGGCAATTGTCAAAGGACAATTAGTGAGAGCTGTAAAAATGTGTAGTGATTTGAAAGACTTTGTAGCTGAATGCGCTTTGTTAAAAACTATGTTTATCAATAGAGGTTACACTGAGATACTTGTTGATGAGCTCATCGGGGAAGTAAAAAATAAGAGGAGTATTGGGTTTTACAAACCTCTGCTTCATAGTGACGTTTTGGTCCTGACTAATACACTTATTGGTATGGCGGATATGAGTATTTTAGAAAATGTCGTGATTAACGACGATTCCACACCGCTACCTTTGAGTTTTATCACTACATACAATAGTGATTCTAAACAAATTTCAGGAATTATCCAAAAAAATTGGTATTTTATTTCTAATAACTCTTTTTTGGGGGAGAAATTAGGCCAAAAACCCCGAATAGTTTACAAGAGGGGAACGAATATTAAAGAACTGTTACAATTTGATTCTGCGTTAAAACAGTTTGGTAGATCAAAAGGTTCCTTTCCTTGTGGACTGTGCAACTGGTGCAAGACCATTCGCACCGGTAACACTTTTTGTATAAGGGGTTTTAAATATGACATTAAATCTAAGATTAATTGTGAAACTAAGTCAGTTATTTACATAGCATTTTGCGTTTGTTGTCCTAGTTTTTATGTCGGTAAAACCGACAGAAAACTTAGAGAACATGTGTACCAACATTGTTATGCAATAAAAAACTGCAAAAATGAAAATGCCCTAGCCAAACATATAACAAAAAATCCGGGGCATAGTTTCCAATTTATGGGCATTGATAATATAATGCCATCTATCCGGGGTGGTCCTATATCTCTGCTATTGGAAAATCGAGAATTGGAGTGGCAACTTAGATTAGATGCCTTTAATGCCCCGGGTTTGAATGAGACTTGTAATATTGCTCCTGTGTTAAAATACAGAGCTTACCTCAGGCGGTAACTCTTATTAGACATATATAAAATCTGTTCTTTTAGATTTGATGTATTTTGATATTTGCAAACAATTTCACATATTAATATAACTTATTACTTTTTGAGCGGGTTGATTTTTATTTGCAAATATTTATAATATAATAATAAAAATATTTTTATTAACATATATAAAAAAATCCTTTTATCTGTTATGTAGCACCTTAGGTATCAATTTTACTTAGTTTTAATTTTATTTGTATGTGTTTTTATATAGGAGCCTTCATGTAAAAATTTATAAAAAGGCGTTATTTTAATATTTAATACCTTTCCCTGTAAGAACACATGGTTTCACAGTTTAGATATATATATGTATACATAAATAAGACTTTACACATGTTTTTACACACACCTTTATGTATTCTTTAACGAATTTGAGCAAAGACAATGTACGGATGTGTTTTTCCTATTATAGGTTTCCATCAT